>NW_018403983.1:550005-572218 GCF_002113885.1 Mizuhopecten yessoensis
GTTGTTACTATATTGTTGTTGTTACTATATTGTTGTTGTGATTATAGACCCGAGTCATGTGTTGATACTATATTGTTGTTGTGATTATAGACCCGAGTCATGTGTTGTTACTATATTGTTGTTGTGATTATAGACCCGAGTCATGCGTTGTTACTATATTGTTGTTGTTACTATATTGTTGTTGTGATTATAGACCCGATTCATGTGTTGTTACTATATTTTTGTTATGATTTTAGACCCGAGTCATGCGTTGTTACTATATTGTTGTTGTTACTATAATGTTGTTGTGATTATAGACCCGATTCATGTGTTGTTACTATATTGTTGTTGTGATTATAGACCCGAGTCATGTGTTGTTACTATATTGTTGTTACTATATATCTTTGTTACTATATTGTTGTTGTAGCCTGTCTTGCCGGTTACTATGGATACAAGTGTAAGTCGAGATGTAACTGTGAGAACGGCGGAGAGTGTAGACGTACAGACGGCTCGTGTCACTGTTTCCCGGGTTACATGGGATTCACGTGCTCCCAGAGTAAGCATTACAATTTCATTATACATGCTGTATATCTTTTACATGTTGTTGTATGAAGTATTGCAGTAACCGTGGTATTTGTTTTTATATATATTAAAGTATACCACACATCCTGGAAAATTTCCCTCACAGTGTATTGCTATTTGCCATATGTTCTGACACATATATTGCTTCCCTTGTTTGTAGCATAGGGAAGGACGTAAACCGAAAGATACTCTGTACCTTCATATAAGCAATGATTGTGGGGAATTCCGCTTCTATCATGACACACATTATTTACGTAAATAGATGAATATGTAACATTTCAACTTTAAGCAAGAAAAGTAACGATTTTGAAAACAAAAATTGGTATCACTCAATATTTTCAAATCACCAGGTGATAGTGACGGGTACTTGGTTCAAAGGCTGTATAACCCTGTGACTCTAACGTTTTTTCTGACATTAGGAAGTGTTAAACAAGTACAGTAGAACGAAGATTGTTCCACCAATTGGATATGCCAACCTTGGTCGTGTCCCTGATATATAGCTTGTGTTGTTATTGTGTGACCATTTATCCGAACGACCACTTTTCCGAACCATCATTATGTCTTTTATTGAATGCGGATAATTGGCTCTCTTCTGTAACCTATAGAAACACATTCTAAAATCACAACTTAGTAACAAGTCACAGGTGTATTATCCGAGCTAGGTTTGCAGCAGGTAGAACTCGAATTAAAACTGTCACGAGCTTTACGATTATGTAACTTCTCATTGAATATATATTCTAAAGGTTCCAGGTTTTAGCGAAGGAAACCCTTGGCCAGGACTCACAGATTATTTCACTGAATAACAAGTCACATGCGATTTATTATTTGATCGGGAGTTGTAACAAATAGCGGTCGGGTTTAAATAGTCGCAAGCTTTGTAACTATGTAACTTATCACATATGTTCGGTGTTTCCAGGTTGTAGTGAGGGATACTACGGTCAGGACTGCCACAAGCTATGTAACTGTGATAAGAAAGAAACCTGTCACCCGGTACATGGGTGTATATGTAAGTACATACAATGCAAATGTGCGGTCTATTTCAAGTGATTCGCCTTCTATTCATTTGTTACCGCAACACTAACACATCTTTAGCACTCTCTGTTTGTTCTTTCCGTGCAGTACAATCCGGTAACATTGGTTACATAATGTCAGTTCTATCAAGAGGTATGCAATTGGCACTTAACTGAAGAGGAAACCAGCACTAAAACTCTATTGTTCATATTAGCAATAGATAAGATAGGACACAATGGACCTTAAGAAATGCTTAATCATTACCACTGTATTGAACATTATTTCAAAATGATGTTAATAGTTCTAAATAACACAGGACCTTAAACAAACACACGGCAATGTATGTAGGTTCAGGTTTGTTCAGATTACCAATGATTCTGTTTATTTTTGAAAAGATATTGCGATGTTTTACGTGTCTTCATTGTGTTGTTGCTTCCTTGTAGCCTCCGCGACAGTCAATACGAGAGTAGCTCCAATGGAGGAATCAGGCGTCAATGGGACTGTTGTTACCATGTCAGTGGTAGCTGTCATCCTTGTTATCGTCTTGGTCTTACTGGTGTTTTACTTCCGGAACAGAGTCAAGCGTCTCCAAGAAAATAAAACTGATACGCTCCAATTTTATTCAGCCAGAAACCAAGGAAGTATGTACACGTATTGATTTTTATCAATTTGTCAGTAAAAAGAAAGTTTAAGCCATTGCAATGTTCGAAGTGTGGTATTGGAAAGGGTATAAATAAAGATTTTTCATCATCTTAATTTTGTAAATGTTGCATTTCGTTAAAATCAATATGCCATCTTCATTCCTATATATCTTATATTTGGTTCATAGAAAACAGTAGTTAAAACCAAATAAGAGGAATGATAAGGTACACCAACCGAACCCATTGACGCCACTCTAACAGTATGATAACTCCAAGTGTCTTGATTATAGGGATTTTGTATCACGGACCAGACTTTAGCCACTTGCAAGCATGCATAAGATACAACATGTATATAGCGCGCTATATAATTTGTAAAACTTACATCACACGAATTTAAGGGTGGTGTGTACATGTCGTCTGTGCAAAGAGCCTATAATGCAGACATAAAGAGGTGTGTCTTTATCCTTTTTGCATTTAGCCAGTTTTCTTGTATAAAGGACGTGTTTTACCCCTATTTTGTTTTCTTCTTACATCTTAACTTCTTTATAATATGACAGTCACAGCAATATAAATGTACATATCTGTATCCTATTATACAGGTATTTAAATATTGTTTTTACTTAAGGTAATTTTTATGTGTTTTTTATCTGCGTCTCAATAAAGGAGCGGGTTGCTCCGATACTTTGATAGCTACTTCCGTGCCCCATTTGCCAATTTTAAGTAGTTCGTATCCTACAAACATACGTTTACAAGTCCCCAGTGTTATTTTGGAAATAACCGTTAAAAACTTAATTGATCCATATAAATGTACATAGATTTAGATTTTCTCGCATCTCGGACAGAGATATCACACGTCATGTCCAATGCTAGATTTTTCTATCCCGTCCTATTTGTCTGGTACCTTTACGTGACATTTCGCAGAATTTTGACACTGCTATGTATTCATCAACGCGTTAACGGCTTGAAATTGACAATCTGCATTTTAAATATTCTGATATGTCGTTATATGTATTGTTTTGATGTTGATAGATATCTGATGTTGTAGATCAAATATAATCTATTATGTGAACTACGTTCTTTGTAAGGATGGACTACTATTTTACGCAGAAGCATTCAAATGTAGCCTTAGTAGTATAGACGTAATTTTTTTATTTAAGGCCCAAGACGGGATACTTGTAGACTTAAGCAAAATTGAAAAGTTTTCTTTCTAACTAATAGGTGCGAGAAAAAATCAATTACCAGTAACTGAGCAATATCGGGTAATCTTGGTCTCGGGCTTAGATTCTGTAACATCCCAACCTCGGCTTCCGTCTCGGTTGGAATTATGTTACTGCATCTTTGCCCTCGACTGATATACCCAATCGCACTCAGTTGCAGGTAATATAATTTTGTAGTATCCTCTACAATACCTAGATAAGCATTCAATCTCAAACTTTAACTGAATACAACGTACGATGCTTATTCCAGGCATGGCAGCAAGTAATTTCACTAATCGTTACTGTCGATTCTTAACATCCAAGAACATAAGAGCTAAAAGTTAACCCTCCTATAACGTAAGATTGATATTTTTCTTCCCTTATAAAACTGACTATTTAACACCTTCCAGACAGACAGACAGACAGACAGACATTCTTTATTTCCTCCTTTAGGAGATTTCATATGTCAAAACAGTTTTACAAAATGTGTCTTAATTTATATATAAACATCGTTTTGAGAAGTAAATGTATTAAATAATGACATATTGGACATTCATATAACAGCATTATATAATTCATGATACAAAATGTTCACTACAATATATATTCCTCATACATCTTTTTCATATATACGTTTACACTTATATATACATCAATAGGTTAATTATAGAAAACTCTCCATCTCACATACCATTCCTTTGATATTTCCAGCCATATTTATCATTAGTGTTTCCCACTCTATATCAGTCAAGTATACATGTGATTGATCGCCAAGTAAAAAGCTGCACTGGTCTTCAATGCTTTGTTCTGAAAACTGTACATATGACAATACTTCTATAGCATTTACAACACCATCCATCATTTTATCACGGCTTAAGTATAAACCTGGACATTCTAATATAAAATGCAACACAATATCTTTACTTGTTTTCTCACATATCTTACATATAACCAATTCATTCTCACAAGATATTGAGTATTTAAATAACTCTACTAGATCCCATACATGTTGTTGAGAAATTTGTTTAGTGCTTAGTTGCAATATTGGATTTATTCCCGGATCACTATGGATAGCAGCATATCTCTTATGTTCATCACGTGTATTTAGTTTATCTGTCCACCTTATATAATAAAAATCATATATAAATCTATTAATGAAACGTTTCCAGCATAACATCGGTGGTACGAATATATTTAGAACATAGTCATTGATAAATGACTCTATATTAAATTTAACCATTATGTTATATATATCAGGCAGAAATCCTATTTGAGTAGTTGATGAACTACCATACATAAACTGACATAGTCTAATAATAAAAAGTGTTTTCCATAAAAATTTTGGACCACCTAAACACAATTTGTTCCAAAATAATAGTTTCCTTCTCTCCACTTCGCTCCACATATCAAATGACCCTAAACACTGAGCAGTCACTGCTGTGGAGGAAGTTTTAGGAAGACCAATACAACGTCTACATGCATATCTCTGTGTACGTTCCAACTCTTCTACAGCTTGCTTAGTATATGAATTCCAAAGCTCACAACCATACAACATACTTGAATATACAACACTTTTAATAATATTAAAACTTAATACAGGGTTCAGCCCATTGGGGTGAATACCAATACTTAAAAGTGAATTTAGGTTAGTCCTTCCTTTCACACAAGCATCAAAAATACTACTGCTTGATTGTAGGTTATGGGTAAACGTTATCCCAGCGTACGTTTTCTGTGATGTCATTGGAATTATATCGGAACCAATTTTACATTGTATAGGCCCACATTCTTCTGACATCACACGTCGACGTGGGGATTGAAATATTACTAGAGAGCTCTTTGTGGAGTTATAGTTGAGACGCCAACGAGTAGAGTATGTATATACTATATCTAATTCTTTTTGAAGTAGCCCTATAGAGGCTGACAATACTAATGTGTCGTCCGCTAATAACACGCATGGTACGTGTATATCTTTTATCGTAAGTCCAAGACCTCGATTGTCTAACTCACTAGCAAGGTCGTCTATCATAACAAGGAAACACCAAGCAGAGAGAACTCGACCTTGACCTACCCCCTGTCCTATAGTGTACGTCTTACTTCTCTTGCCTTCGAAAAGCACTGATGCTTTAACATCAATAAACGAGTTATATAAAATTCTCCAAAATTTGCCATTGAATCCCAATTTATACACTTTATACATTAGCCCTTTGATCCATACAGTGTTGAACGCTTTTTGATTGTCAAGAAAAGCTGCATATACTTTCGATCTCTTCTCAATATAATAAGAGATAGATTCTTTCACAATGAAAGCAGCCGTAACGCTACCGCATTGTTCTCTAAACCCCTGTTGCAATTTGTGAGGGAAATTAATTTCATTGCATTTCTTTATAACTCTAAAGAACAGAACCTTTTCTAAAATTTTCTGTAAAACGGGTGTTAACGTTATATCCCTGTAATTATCCATTAATAATCTATCTCGTTTCCCTCCCTTGAATAAAGTTATCACAATACCATATTTAAAATGTTCTGGATAGCTTTCGCTTTCGATAATGTTATTAAACATATGTACAATTATCTCCATCATAGTGTTACTAGCATATTTTATATGTTCTAATACTAATCCATCATGTCCCCCCGCTTTGCCACAGTTCATATTAGAAATAGCGCGCTTCACTTCTGGCAAAGATACTGGATGATCACATATACCATCAGAGTTGTTATAACTTTCTATATGCATGTTACGTGCGGCATTCTCAATATAGATCTTAAAGCTATCATCAAAGTGTGGTTGACTTAGGGGACATGCTAGTCTACTAAAGTGATCGTACCACGCTTCTCTCAGAATATCCGAATCACGCGTGATTTTCCCGTTTACTAAAAGTTCACATGAATGTGAATTTTTCCCTATTGACCTCTTCCGTCGTACGGCCTGGTAAAACGTACCAATATCTATCTCTGCTAATGACTCTAATTCCGCAAATTGTTCACGCTCATAGTCTTCGCGAGCTATATTTAGTTCATTGCGAAAACATCTCTTAGCAGACTTATAATTCGAATAAGATTCGAACTCGAAACCTCTGGGTCGACCTTCACTTATCCACAACAACCTGAGAGTTCTCATCCTAGCATGCAGTGATTTAACTTGACGAGAATTCCAATACGGTTTTAAGTAATGCTTATATTGTTTTATAGGCAGCGTTAATTTCGCTGCATTATTAAACAAATTCACTATATTTTCGATGTCACTTGACTGTAAAGATGTGTTTTCAATCATCGCGTCAAGTGATTGTTTATAGTTATTGATGTGCATCTCGGTCACCTTCTTCCAGTTTACAGAGAAGTCAGGTGTTATAGTATGACGCTTAGAAAGTAGTACGCGTAATGTAAATTGTATAGGTCGATGATCAGACACGTTAAGAAACTGGTCATCGCATATACGACACGATTCGACAAGATCGATTTTAGATATCGGCACCAGAACATGGTCAATCATAGACACCCTACCACCGTCACCAGAAAGGTAAGTGTAATTTGGCCCATCAGACCAGTTTTGGGAATTAGCAGATATCAGAAATCGATCTCGCATAAACTGCTGCAGAATTCGCCCTCTCACGTTAGCTTCAGCACTGTTTTTACTACCAAATTCCTTTGATAAATGAGCGTTAAAGTCTCCCATCACTATTACTGATCCATTTTCAACATATTTATCATACATATCACATAGACATTGCATGGTATCTTTATAATCACATAGAGGTAAATTTGTGGACGGCATCAGTACACCAATAATATAATACGACATATTTCCAATATCAACATATATACCAATTACCCTATCGTTGCCATCTTGAAGAAGAGGCGTTACCTTAAGATGTTTACGCCATAGCATAGCAACTCCTCCAAAACCACGACCTTTCCTATTTTCAGGTTCTATTGCTATCCTGTCGTCACATCTTCCGATATATTTGAAATCGTTGTCGATACTATCAAGGAAGCCCAATTGCTCCGGCATTAACCAGTGTTCTGCTAAAAAACAGATATCAGAATTACAAAGTGTTTCACATAAATAAGGTGTTCCAAACATAACACCGCGTATATTCCAGCTCTGTAATCTCATGGCAGCTAGAATGATAAGAACAAACACAGCAATAAGGTATGATACACACTTAATCATTGAGCCAGTCATCTTGATACCTATCGTAGTTGTTGCCGCTTTCACTTGCGAATCCTGCATTCCAGTAGTTGTCATCCTGTATACCCGTCCATTCGCGATCGTTTTGTTGGTTTGCTGTTACAGACGAGCGTTGTCCGTCCTGGTCGAATCGGTCAAACCACTCGCGGACTAGCACACCTGGCGGCCAGAATTCATTTTGTATGGCTACATCATAGTCGTTCTCTATAACATTAATTCTCGCCGTATATGTAGGCTCTTTGTAATTGTCCCAGCATTTCAAAATGCGTACATATGTGACAGTAATGCCATTGTCGGCCGCATATCCAATAACGGATTCTACGACCTCTTTGTATGAACCGTTAGCCTTAATTCTTGACATTAGTATACGTTTTGTGCGTTTCTTGCGTTGAACACCCTGAAACACATATTTCGATTGTTCGTCTGGTTCCTTGCGCGTGTTAGTCTTCCTGTTTTCCCGCGGTCTCGTCTGGGGGTCTGGTCTATTACGACGGGACGCGATACCACCTTTTTTCACCCGGTCAGAATAGCTGTCCGTTGTGCCGATGTCTGATTTTGAGAGTGTACTGTTATTTATAACATCAGAGAAACTGTCTATGATTATAACATTATTGTTCTCTGTTGTTATACCATCATGTTCAATGTTGTTTACCTTTATTTTTCCATTCGATTGTTTTTTTCCAAGCTCAATGTTCTTTGCTACCTGTACATTTAGTTGCTTAGTAATTGAGTCATTGTTGTCAGTTACATTTTTCGTCTGTGTCTTAGTGGTGTCCGTTATGTCCGATTTCAGCATACTTGTTTCTTTCCTCAGCTTTTTCGTTTCATGTTCTTTTACCTTTCCATTTTGTTGCCTCATAATGATATCATTCCTGTTCGTTACTTCTGTTCTTAGGGTGCTAATTTCCTTGTTTAACTCTTTTATTTCTTCCGTGTGTTTGTATGCCATGTAATCTAACCTGTCCATCATATCGTTCCGGAGACCGACGATCAGACGAAACAAATCTTCGATAGTGTCTCTGTCTATTGACGCGTGACCTGTACGGGTGCTATCTGTATATATATTGTTTACACTCTCGGTGGAATGTGTACCGGGTGACTGTCCACTATGTAATACATCTATGTCAGGGGTACCTGAAGGGGTCACATTTTCACACGAAGACTTTATACGGTCTTTATATCTTAACACATTGTTGAGATCAGCAACGTTCATTGAACCATCGATATAGTGAAATAAAACGTACACATCATCCAATAGTTTGTCACTGGCTTGACTGTTTCCACCATTTGTTCTTCTTATCAGACGGTATGGCCGGTATAATTAACCCAGTATACGGAGCTAATACGGGTACCAACACTCATATTGACAACCTGAACAACAGACGCCGGGAACACGACAATCAGATGCAGCCCCCGGGCCCCGGGCCGTGCAGTGCTGCTGCCTCCTGCTCTCCCTCCTACCCAGACGACGACGAGGACAGATATACGGACTTCAAGGCCCTCGAGGCGCACACCTACAAAAACGCCTCCTTAGGTAACATAATGATTTAGTTGCTTATCAATATATGCATCTGTTTTTTCAAAAGTGTTCTAAACTAAGATATCAATGCATTTTTCATTACGTTTTTTAAATACAATGTTAGCATCTCATACTAAAAGATATATAATGGTGACATGCAACAAATATATAGTAATACCATGCTATACGATATTTAATGATGACATGCTTCAAGCTATCAAATGATGACAAACTACAATATATCTAATCATGACATGATACAAGCTATCTAATCATGACAAACTAAAATATATCGACTGATGACATGATACAAGCTATCTTATAATGACAAACTACAATATATCTAATGATGACATGATACAATATATCTAATGATGACATGATACAATATATCGAATGATGACATGATACAATATATCGAATAATGACATGATACCAATGTATCTAATGATGACATGATGACATGATACAAGATATTTAATGATGACAAACTACAATATTTCGAATGATGACATGATACAAGATATTTAATGATGGAAAACAGTGTTATTTTGTTATAGTGTTGATTTTGTTTTGGTGTATTTTTATTGATCCCGTTATATTTTTTGATGGTTCTTATTTCGGATGTAACTTAATATTCTGGTGCTGTTCATCCAATCGGTTACATTACTTTGTCACATTACAGGAGCCAGCAATACGTATGAAAATGGCTCAAAGGCTTGTGCTAAGGACATGATGTACAACAATAAGATACAGGTCGATCTGGTAAACAATCTAGATAAATCTGAGGAGGCGAGTCCACCCCGGGACTACGACAACGTGTCACTCGGTATGTTATTCTGTACAATATCATCACAATGATTATATCAGTCTGTAAATATATCGAAATGATATATGGTCGATGTAGCCACGCAAAGTGCCACACCGTTTTTAGAATATGGTCAAAGATAACAGTTAAGAGAAATACATGTTGAACATTCGGCTGTAAACGCAGATATATATTAGGGAATACGAAACATAACAGATACCATTAGATTTATAGAGCTAACATTAATGTATATTACCTATATTCCCTACATGGATTGGAAAGTGGAATATAGATAAAATAAATGTTTTAGATTTTAAGAGGAATACTGCAATTATAGTAATTGTTTCTATTTTAAGATTTATTATCAAAGTAAATTCTTATTATTGTGTGATATTTTTATTGTGTTGTTGTTTCAGATTCAATAGATATGGAAAAAGCCCGAAACAAAGACTGGCCGTTATATTGGTAGGTATTCTGCATATGATCGCATAATGAAAATGTCAAATAATATTGACTCCGTTTAAATTGGACCCTGCATAAATTCAAAACAAGCTGACAACTACATGGAGCAAACTGTTTGTTTTATTTGCCAAATTGTTTGGCGTTTTACTTGAACCGCTTGAAACGAAGTGATTCTCGTGATAAAAACACCAGAGGTTTAAAGTTCACTAACATGTAGATATTTGTTTTAAAAAAAACATTCCTTTTGAGCTGTTAATAATATCATAAATAACACAAATTACCCCGTTGAATACATATTCTGTTCAAATCATAAAATACTATTCGAAAAAAATCTAAATGGGGAAATTACAAACTATCTGAATTGAGACACAATCTTAGCTCACTTATTGCTACTATAATCATCAAAGCACAGTTATTTTATTTGTACACTTTTTAAAACTATTTAAAATTCAATTTCATGTTTGTTTATGTTTTGTAGAATTCCAGACTCCTTCATCAACAAAGAAGCATTATACTACAAATATTGGCGACGCAAATATATATTATCACTCGTCAACAAAAGAACGGTAATTAAGAATCATATCTTAAAAGTGAGGAATAAATTCTGCCATCAACTGCAAAATATGACGAGGTGATACATTAGAAGCAGCAAAAAAGGTTCTTATTCAACGTCCAAATCATTAAAATTGGAACGAAAAGTTCTTCTGGTTTGGAACAGACGCTCGCCTTGGGTGTTGCCCCATGTCTAGAGAATTGCGCCCCATTAAATTGTTATATACCAGACATTGGGCGCACGATCTACGAAGCTCTCAGTAGATAACTGACTCTCTGAACACCATGTCATCACTGACGTCTTGATTATGACTTTTCAGGAAAAAATGACAGTTATACGTGAAATTTAATGTCAATACAGTAATCTGGTCAACTAGAGATTGACACTTAATACTCAGACCGATTTCTTTAAACACGAACTGTTCACTGTATGTGTATGTTCATAGTTTTCGAGGTTGTTGTAGAAACACGAAAATAACAACAATGAATTTGTTTGATCTACTTCATTTCTGCTTGGGTTGGAAAACTACGGCAGTTTGTACCCAGACCAATTTCTTTACATCATAATATGTTCACTGTGCAAACGAATGTTCATGGTTTTCATGATTTATACAAAACCTCGAAAATAACAACAACGAAATTTGATTGATAAACTTGAGTCTTGTTTGCGTTGGGTAACTAAGACAGTTTGTACCCAGACCATTTTTTTAAGAATGTTCATGGTTTTCATGATTTACACAGAACCACGAAAATAACAAACAACAAATTTGATTGATAACCTTGAGTCTTGTTTGCGTTGGGTAACTACGACAGTTTGTACCCAGACCAATTTCTTTCAGAATGTTCATGGTTTTCATGATTTATACAGAACCACGAAAATAAATACAACGTCTTTGACTACTGATTACGTGGGTTATCACGATAGTTTGTACCACAAACCTATCTAAATGGCTACAAACCACGAAATAAAATGCGTACGAACATACAGTAGTGATCCAGTATATAGACAATATGGCGACTATCTGTGAGTAAATAGATTGGACGGATCACGAAACCTACATCTGACAACGTTGTATAAAAAAATATCTAATAAGTTTTCTGTTATAGTGGAGTTTAATGTTTTTCGCTATTTTTAAAGTTGTTATATGTTTAACGTAGTACCACATCATTAGAAAATATCTATTTATATATGAGATAATCAGTAAAAGTTCCTGTAATGAAAGATTATTTTCATGAATTATTTATTTTTGGCATCTTTGATTAGATCACTCTTTCTGCTTCGATATATTTTTTGTACATATGAATGTTTTGCTTTTACAATTCTTATTAACGATACATGAACAACCAGAAGAGTGGATACAATCACTATTATCAATATACTTACATGCATATTTGTTTCAGAGGTATTATTAAAAAATGCAACGTTTGAATTAAATGAACAAATACAACAATAGTATCCTCAAACAGACTCGAACAGTAACAGTATCCACGTTTAAGTTTTTAAGATTTTTTAAAAGTCTGTGTTGAAAGTGAATTATCAGATGATGTTCAGTGAGTTATAAGATGATGTTCAGTGTTAATGTTGCAATATAAAAATGTTGACAAAGTGTGCTTAGTTTGGTGTATATGTGTTTTGTTGTTTAATTGAGATAATTCTTTGTTTTAATGACAAAATAAAACTGTGTTCTAACCCGTGTGCGATACTTGTTGTTTTTATATTTGACGTAGTGGTATGTTTGTTGTTAATTGCCTGAAGTAAATAAATAGTATTGGCATTCGCTTTAACCATTCCGCAGATGGCAGAGCATGACATATGCCTTGATTAATTATTTAATTCTAGATTGTCCTATACGTGTGCTGTACATTTTATTTGCCTGAAGTAAATAAATAGTATTGGCATTCACTTTAACCATTCCGCAGATGGCGGAGCATGACATTATACACTATAAATATTCATGAGTCTGTAACAGTGTAACGATGCTAACCAGGTTTTTTTTGGAAGGTATCGTTGTTTTCGTTCGTGTTAAACTTTTATTGTAAGCCTTGGTTCATATTAGTGTATTTGCATTGCAATTGTGCTAATGGTGTCTTTACTTAAACTACTTAATCCGTTCGAATATCTATAGCAGTATTGATATTAAATAACAATATTACCCATCAAACATCACATTAGCACATACTATTTATCATGAAAACACATCAAGAGTATTTTTTGTATCATAGTATCATGTACTGTATTACATATAGCCTGAGCAAATCCCAACGAATGCTCAAATGAAAAAGTATAAAAATGCCTAATTGATAATTAAAACTGTGTAAGAATACGTCTCTATATACCTATACAAATCACACGTGACTGCGTTCATATACGGTGACATGCACAAAAAGGGAAGATGATAGTATATTTACTTCCTTAAACATAGCGATGCTATAAATGTCCCCGGTGTCACTGAGTATCACGTGCATTGCGTTAAGCTTTTCTTATGTAACCTGATATAATGTAGCAGGTGCTGTCACCTGCTGTGTAGTTTTTCCCGAAAATGTTTACGAATTAATGCTGCGTTCAAGATATAAATTTTGGAAACTAGTTTTTACAATTATGTGTGGAGGTAGTGTTTAATTACACTTAAAGAAATTATTTAAAGACAAAGGGACGATGATTCGTTAGCGACTTAACACATCTCAAAAACAGAAGTAAGCCTGCGGCAATGTATAGATGATCACTTTATCTTTCTCAGCATTAAATGCCCTACAATGATGTAGAAACTGGAATTCTGCTGGAAAGGATCCGTTTATGGGCGTAAATTCTTTTCGGTCCCCGTCAATAATATTTGTGACGTCAATGTCCGTAAATGACTCTTATATACAGTCCAAATGTAACACAGAGTTTATCGTAATGCAAGGGCAGAAAGAAAACCGGACAACATTTTCTCATGAACATTACTGAAACAGTTTTCAGTATTTACATTACGTCTGTGTTTACAATGTTTACGTGTAATACGTATATATTGACTAACATATGGTATATTTATTATGATATATGTATATGATATTTATATTTAACACTTATACATATTAACTGTTATTGTATTTTATAACGACTATTGTTTTTACTTTTCATATTTCTCCCGTGAAACAATCTTTTCATATTAATTTATTTTCTATTTTTTTCAACACAATAACTTACATTTTACTCCCTCGACTTAATACAAATAATCGGTACAAATGTCGACAATGCTGACATACTATCATCTTCTGTTCAATGCTTATATGCTCAGCAAGAACACTTGTATCGTGGAATCAGAACGTAAGTGGGACACAAAGAAAGATAATGTAAGTATCGCCGTATGACAAATATATAGATTTATAAAGGGGAATAACGTTGTAGTGAAATTATTTCCATTTATAAACTTCTATAGAATTGCTTTGAATAATAAACCAGACAGCAGAAACTACACTGATAAAACACACAATCCTATGATCACCTTATGATATTGGCCGTTATATCTATATCTTTGGAATGTTGTCACACTTCCCACATAAACGCACATGATCACCTTGTTGTATTTGCCGTTATACTTATAGATTGTGTATGTTGTCAAACTCATTTTGAAACTACTTAAGATTAACTAACCTTCGACTTTCTACTGACACGAGAAAGAACAAGTTTGTTTAAACTATTACAACAGACAACCTTTGCTCGTTTTTTTTAATTCCAAAGTCAAACATCTTATTCTGTTAGGTATAAACGTGTAGAACATCTCTTCTATATATGACGTTCATGCTATCTTTTCATGTACCCTCTAATGGGCCCCTTATGTCTATATCGGGTACATATGGAAATACCCTATTATTTAACTTTCGGTACGGAAGGACACTGCTGTTATATTAGGAAAAGGCAAATTTTACAAGGTATGTTGCCCATGGTTATGGTATATTTTCACATAATATCTTGAGTTATCGATAGTGATTATACTGTATGACAAAACATATCAAACTAAGATATATATGGCGGTGTTTGGTACGTAAAATGGAGTACAACTAGGCGAAGCCCAGACAGTAAACAATATACAATCATAGGTGACGGTAAAATAAGGAATATCGACTATTCACTCTTTATATATACACCGAATTTTATATTGGAATGTGTTATCGATAACAAGGCTACCGTTTGTAATTTCACACATCAGGGATTCTTTTCAATATAGCACTGCTATATTGTTGTGCACTTATGTTTGACAGGTGAGGCCACATAAGGGACCAAATTGCGGAGTAAAATATGACCTTGTTTTTAACTGATTCGATAACTGGCTGTTCTAATTCACATTTTATTTAAAAGTATTATTTGTGTAAAACATGATGTCACTTCGTATACGAGAAGACGTTGTTAGTGATATTTGAGAAATGACATATTTAAACATTGATGTAGGTGTAACAAAGACGGTTTCGTTCTTCATGAACATTTATTTCATTTCTTTTAAGTATATTTAAGACATTCAAGACCCTACAAGGAAACAATACAAACCAATTAAATTCTAGTTAAAAAGGGTTACAACATATATGGACAATACGAAGGCTTTACATTTATCTAAGTAACTCAAAATTTTGAATCATAAGTTTAATAATAATATTATTAATAATAATAGTAATGAAATATACATTTCATTATACAGATAACAAAATACATTACATTTATTAAATACTTAATAAATCATATATACGTGTCCAATACATAATTTTACACGAAGTAAATTTTCTATGTACCTACCCCAACAATGGGTCAAGGGTCTAAAGATGAGACATTGGTAAGAGTCGTCAATACGACATACTGTAGTTGACTAGCTTGGCAACAACTGAAATACAATGAAATCTTTATATACTTAAGATATTAAAATTAACTTAAAATGATGTACTCATCAAAATGATGGATGACGGATATTCACAAAATGGTAATTCAGGAAGAGAGATAATTTATCCAAATCGATATTATTCTAACTTACATATATAGATATTACAGTAAGAAAAATAATGCGTATAGTTCAATTATTAAATTACATTAAGTACTTACCAATTATTTATATTCCCCGAACTACTTGTCTAGCTCTGTCCACTGAACATGTCCGCTGTCAAATGTCCGATATGAATGACTTGTGCGCCAAACTTACACAAAGACACTGAACATATAAAACCAAAACGAGGCACTTGCATACACACCCTTACCTTACACCTACCAGGTACATGTAGACCACAGGTAACATACATCACGTGACACGGACAGTACAGGTACATGGACATACACACCCTTACGTTACACCTACCAGGTACATGTATACCACAGGTAACATACATCCCGTGACACGGACAGTACAGATACACGGACATACACAGCACATTGACAATACAGTACGTACGAATACTAGGACTCACAGCGCTATGCATATATAATATTAAAATAACATAGCTATATTTTCAATTATAGTATATCAATATTATCTTCTTGTAATATGATGTATATGTACATGTAACTGTTCTGTTTCACTGTGTCTTGAAAAAGGAGCGGATCGCTCCGAAAATTTGACAACCTAAACTTGTCCACACTGTTGGAATTACTTCTTTGCCCCATATAATATTTTAAGTAATTCGTATGCTACGGACATACCTCCACTAGGATCCTGTGTTATATGGGATTTTTCCGTCTATATTACTTCTTTGACCCATATTAAAATAACATATACATTGTAAATATTATCCCGGTTACATTGGTATCATAGGCATAATGGCGAACGCTGCACCACCTTCATTGGACTGGCAAACTGGGAAAACACTGTCAGAGTGTTTTGACCATATCCTCATTTCCGGTATAGCTAGCGACGTCACATTTCTTGTCGGCGAAGACAAGAAAAAAATTTCCGCTCACAAACTGGTCCTCATCAGCCGAAGTCCCGTGTTTTATGCCATGTTTGAGGGTCCAATGGCGGAGAAAGGGGAGGTAACCATTCCGGATACCTCTGAAGATGCTTTCCGGATATTTTTGAGGTATGTAAAATGTGTATTACGATGAGACCATACATCGGTATTTCCAAAAGCATCAAAAGAATATCAATGTTATGTGACTCGATACTCAAATGATTGCTGACTCAGTTGTTGCAATTGGTGTATATTCTATGAGGGCTTTAACTGGTTTCGAAAGATCGCCATTTTCCACGTATTTGTTCCATTTGATTTGAACAAAAGAAATGCAGCGTATATTATTGCGACAACAGCAGCAGCAACAACATATGTCCATCATGTAACGTCATTGTTATAATCATCGTCAACAACAAAATATTGCCACCATCATAATCATCGTCAACAACAAAATATTGCCACCATCATAATCATCGTCAACAACAAAATATTGCCACAATCATGATCATTGTCATAAACCATCATCTTGCAGCAATGTCATCATTATCATCAACAATAATATATCACACCATCAAAGGAAACCAAAAATGCCATATCATCATCATTATCATCATCATACACCATCATACGACATCATTATTGTCATCTACACATTCATCATCATCATCATCATCATCATCATCATCATCATCAGCAGCAGCAGCAGCAGCAGCAACAACAACAACAACAACAGCAATATATAATATATAAATATCATCAAACACTCTCATATGACATCATGGTCATCACATCATCGTCATACTCATCGATCACAACGAATTGTCATTGTCCTCATTATACACTTTCATAGAGAGAGAGAGAGAGAGAGAGAGAGAGAGAGAGAGAGAGAGGGGGGGGGAGAGAGAGAGAGAGAGAGAGAGAGAGAGAGGGGGGGGGAGAGAGAGAGAGAGAGAGAGAGAGAGAGGGGGGGGGAGAGAGAGAGAGAGAGAGAGAGAGAGAGAGGGGGGGGGGGGCACCAAGCTAAAAAGACTATGTAAGGGGGTCCTGGCGATAATAGCAATTGTTAAAAAGTATCATCATCATAATTAAACAACTATAATTCTAATAAAATGTTTCCATTTCCTCCAGTTAAATTCAAATTCCCTCTGAATATAGACGTATTTACTGTTATTTATATGTTTTTGAACAAGGAAGTTATATTTGATGACATTAATAAATACATTCAGATTCAAAGAGTTGCTCAGGCATCTAGTCTTAATTAATATCAAGGTCGGGTTATTGTTGTTTATATTAAACGAAAATATTTCTGTCTTAGAAAAGATGGAGGATTTGATGTATCCTCTCACGGTTTCCCCTGTAACCACATACCTCGATTATACTACACTTCGTAATTTGCTATAAGCATTCTTAAACTGTAATATATACATACTCACGTATCACATTAACTTAAACACTATACGGCATTGGAAAATGCATAGACCACGTGTATCCCATTGTATCTAATCCTTATTGGCGACTAGGTTTAACCCCCTGCAGAGTTTTGAGAGTGTCATTACTAAGTTGCATTTTTACTTGTTTTATCGACATTTGATATAAACTAAGGGTGAATTTCCACGTCGACAAGATATGGTAATGGTTAAATAATTTAATTGATGATTTTTTATCAGCCTATATCAATATTTTACGGGGACAAAAAATACATTGTTAATATAAGTACGTATTGAATTGAACGTTCGGGGTTTAAAATGATTTAGATCAGATATGATACAACCCCGAGTACAGAAAAGATACAACCCCGTGGTCAGATATGATACAACCCCGTGTACTAAGTTAGTGCGATCTGTGTGATAGTGGCCGTTGCAGTTAACGCTTGTTGTTTTAATATCTTTTTTTGTTCCCAGGTATCTGTATACAGACACAATCGACCTAACAGAGAAGAACACAGTACCGGTTTTAAGTGTTGCCAGGAAATACTGTGTAGATATTCTTGTTTCACGGTGCGAGGAGTTTCTGAACCAAACTGTGTCTGTAGACAATGCTTGTCTGTTTCTGGAGCTAGCTCACGAGTTCCTGATGGAAAATCTTAAAACGGAATGCCTTCAATTGATTTCTTACTCCCCGGACGAAATACTACAGTCCTCATCGTTTGCTGACCTGTGTCCGAGCTGTGTGGTCAGTATTACCGAGTCTGATGACCTACAAGCATACGACGAGAGTGACGTGTACAATGCCGTCTTAATGTGGGCAGAGGCGGAATGTAAACGACAAAACCTGAAAGTAAGTTTTACAAATGTTTTTTTTCTGATAAACATTAGGCAATTTCATAAAACACACCTACAGACACGTATGAATACGTCTTTGATAAATGTCGAGTACTCCTTCAATCGACCCCCCATCCAAGTACTCCCCCAATCCACTCTCCATCCAAGTATCCTCTAATCCACTCTCTATTCAAGTACTCCTCCAATCCAGCCCCCATCCAAGTACTTCTCCAATCCGCTCCCCATCCAAGTACTCCTCCAATCCGCTACCCATGCAATTACTCCTCCAATGCACTCTTCATCCAAGTACTCTTCGAATTCACTCTCCACCCAAGTACTCCTTCAATCCACTCCCCATCCAAGTACTCTTCCAATCCATTCTCCATCCAAGTACTCTGCCAATCCACTCTCCATCCAAGTACTCCTCCAATCCAATCTCCATCAAAGTTCTCTTCCAATCAACTCTCCATCCAAGTACTCCTTCTATCCACTCTCCACCCAAGTATTCTTCGAATCCACTCCCCATCCAAGTACTCTTCCAATCCACTCTCCACCCAAGTACTCCTTCAATCCACCCATCTAAGTACTCCTCCAACCCATTTTCCATCCAAGAACTCCTCCTATCAATTCCCCATCCAAGTACTCATCCAATCCATTCCCCATTCAAGCAATCCACTCTATATCCAAGCACTCCTCCAATCCACTCTATATCCAAGCACTCCTTCAATCCACTCTATAGCCAAGTAGTCCTAATCCAATTGCTCCTCAAATCTTTTCCCCGAAGCATCGATTTACAGGACCTTTGATAAGGGCTAAAAATATACCACTCGCTTACTAAATTTAGATAAACTACATAATGTATACATATTCTATAATACTCTAGTATAATGATAGAAACCTCCTTAATTGCTACAGATAGAACTCAGGATGCTTATATCTAAATATAAGTCCACGATGTCCCCTTGACTAAGTATAGTCACTAGCCTTCCTAATGATTGACTCTACGGATCACCACGCCTGCCACTAAATGTAATACAAGCATGACAACCCTAACCTTCCTATGACCTACCTTGAATATAGCATCCCTCGTCTCTAAATATAACTCCTAAACTGACCTCAGAACTCTTTTAATATGCGCTGGCCCTTACTTAAGAAAGAAACCTTCTACACTAAATATAGTTCCTAACTAACCTCTAAACATTTTTACATATACACTTGTCCTTACTTAAGATGTTATCCTTCTACACTAAATATAACTCCTAAACTGACCTCTAAACATATTTAGATATACATTTGCCCTTACTAAGATGTTATCCTTCTACACTTAATATAACCTCTAAATTAACCTCTGCACTATCTAAATATATACAAACACTGACCAGAGCATTAGCTATTTAAACACATGTGTACTGTCGACAACAGCCCCTACATTGCAGTATCCTGTATCTAATTACACAACAGTAATATAACATACCACTAGGCTAGCCCTAACATCCACGCTGGTCAGTGCTTGTCCAAATACAAATCAGTTATCCTTACTGAGTATCTACCCTTGTAAGTCATTTCTCTCCATAATGTTACTCTAAACCTGACATCATTCTTACCACCGGACGAATAAATCGCCACATTATCTCCTGCCTGTTGTAAGCTCCTGCGAGTACATGCCACTTATATCCAAACAAACTAGCATAATCATTTATAAGAAAACCAATATACGTTATTGTCACAGTTATCAAAACACATCAACCTTGCTGTCAAGTTTATCACTGCCTTTCATTGGCTCTAGACACAAGTCTCCAATGTCAAACAGTTTTCTGGTATTGATACGTTCTCAGAAGTTTTTTTGGTGTTGGGATTTTTCACAATTCTTTGGATGTTTGGGTATTGATAGTATATCTCAAGGTTCTTAAGACTAAATCTATACAAACCTATCAAAGATTCATCAATAAAATAAAAATGACACAATACGTGTATTTGTAAATTAACAATTTTCTTTGAAGGCAACGTTGTTGAATTGTCAAATATCAAAAGATGTTTCCTTTTGAGATACTGTATGTCTTCTCGTTGATGTTTTCTATCAGTTAACAATGTCCGTCTAAAGTCATCGCTGCTTAGTGGTCGATAATCATTGTAGAATGGTATCGTCGATATACATCCCAACGGAGCATTTTTTCAATCATTCGAACAGAATACTGACAATAATCCCAACAGGAAACAATTATTCATAAATTGAATACTTTAACAATAATTTAAACAGGATATTAACTCAATTGTCCTAACCGAATTCTGACACAATAAACCCGAATAGAATATTTCAACACTACTCCAAATTGAATACATATATATTAATCCACTACGAATACTGACATAATAATCCAAATTCAATACCTGTACAATAATTTCAACATAATTCTGACACACTAATCCAAAATAGGATATGAAATCATATTACCTTAATTCGAATACTTACACTTTAATCCATATTGAATACAAAACCATTAATCCAAAATGAATAATGACACAATAATTCCACAAAGAAAGCTGACACGATTGTCCAAATTGAGTACTGATAATTCTAAACGAATTGCACATACAAATACACAATATTTATTTCCGATTTTTTTTTATTATAATAAAACTCAAACATTATGATTTCTTAATTAACTGTAACGTTACTCCGGCGCTTCACTTGATGATAAAAAAAAATGTATACTCTATCTCAGCTTATTCATGCTTGATGACCGGACACTTCAGTGGCTGGTGTGGCTCTAAAGCCAGACAGTCCTGTTAATGTGGTTGTGGTGGTAGGACCAGACACTTCAGTGGCTGGTGTGACTAGGACCAGACAGTAATGTTAATGTGGTTGCGGTGGTAGGACCAGACACTTCAGTGGCTGGTGTGGCGCTAGGACCAGACAGTCCTGTTAATGTGGTTGTGGTGGTAGGACCAGACACTTCAGTGGCTGGTGTGACTAGGACCAGACAGTAATGTTAATGTGGTTGCGGTGGTAGGACCAGACACTTCAGTGGCTGGTGTGGCGCTAGGACCAGACAGTCCTGTTAATGTGGTTGTGGTGGTAGGACCAGACACTTCAGTGGCTGGTGTG
>NW_018403983.1:575031-626404 GCF_002113885.1 Mizuhopecten yessoensis
TGGTAGGACCGGACACTTCAGTGGCTGGTGTGGCTCTAGGATCAGACAGTCCTGTTAATGTGGTTGTGATGGTAGGACCGGACACTTCAGTGGCTGGTGTGACTCTAAGACCAGACAGTCATGTTAATGTGGTTGTGGTGGTAGGACCGGACACTTCAGTGGCTGGTGTGGCTCTAGGATCAGACAGTCCTGTTAATGTTGTTGTGGTGGTAGGACCGGACACTCCAGTGACTGGTGTGACTCTAAGACAGACAGTCCTGTTAATGTGGTTGTGGTGGTTTTCAACAGGCTCCAAATGGTTCCAAGTACCTCAGAATAGCAGGATTTGCTCTCTAGGAAATTATCTTAATAACCCTCATAAGTGTTTGTGTGCCCTGCTGTGATTTTCCAGCCAGTACCTTCTGGTACCCCATGGTCCTACTATCACTTGTCCATACGGAAGCTGTTTTGGCCGAAGGTACTCTCAAAGTTTTCTTATTTGCCTTCAATGCTTGTAAACCTACCGCTGGCAGGTTCTGGTACGGCAGCGGGTTCAGGTTAGGAGGAACAAATTCAAGTTCTGACAAGGGGGAGTTTGGCTCAAATTCATCTAGTAGTGGAGTCTCTGGGTTCTCCATTTCGGTGATCAATTTGAGTTGCTGTAACAATGTTCAAATTAAGAACACAAAATGTCACATAGTCCACACCTGCAGTGTGCTAGTACCAACGCCTATGGCATGTGACTCTTTTTCCTGTCAAACTTACTCATCAAATATGCCTAGCAAAAACCCAACGTTTACCGAAATGTCTCAGTTCCACCTGTCAACTCAGTGTCAGTCAGGAAATGTCCATTTCAGATAATCAAATCATATTTACCACGAGCAATAAAATGTTTTTGTTCAGAATTTACTCCGGATCAGGCCTATTCAGCATGAAGCGGTCAGGCTGTTCAAAATGAATGCTGCCCCATGTCAAGTTATTTGCTGGTTGGTCTATTTTCTGGTTACTCTTCCATTTCTGCCCAATTGTTTAAGGGTACTGATCAACTTTAGAATTCCCTAAATTTAGTTCCAGCCGTATCACTGATTTCAGATCTGGTACAATATCCCCACTGTTTTCATCTCTCATAGCGGATATTACCTTTATCTCGGCTTTGATACAGTGAATTGCACTGTATACAACCAATCTTATCCTTTCTCGATAATCACTTGTTGTCTTTTCTAAACACACTGTTACTTGTCTTTGGATCTCCTGCCTGTCTGAATGTTGATATCACAGTCTCTAGACTCCAAACAAAAACAACAATAAGACAAATCCAGACAAGTTTGTCCTTACACTATACACTAAAAAAAACAAAGGTCCCCCCCCCCCAACCCCCACAACACAACACAACACACACACACACACACACATACCGAATACTTACACTTCATTTTTCAGATCTAACATTTCTGACTAGTTCTGAACATCGCGACCTTCGATGTCCTTCTGGTAATAAAAAGTACTAAACTACCTCAGTCCTTCCCGAAATCTGAAGTTACTCTCTTCTTCATCCGATTTCGAACATATCTAATTTGTGAACACGTCGCCTACGTGAACCGCCGATACTGATGATAACGTTTCCTATGATTAACACAAGATTGGCCATTTACTATGTCACTTTGATATACAGCGCTACAGGACTATCCGACTATATTTTAAACCAGACATGTTAAATCATCTCAAGGCAATTTCGTGTTTCAGAATACTTCTATTGAAGAGAACGTCTAACCAAGGAACACGCTGAAAACGAATGCTATTATAGTAGTATAACCTTCATGGAGTCATGAATTTCCACAGACTCCATCCGTTATTGATCGTGGTTACCATCATGATCCTATCCTAAAGCTAGTTCAAATAAAATTACACAGAATGAAAAAAAAACAATCATACATGGAAATATATTAACATTATTCCATATAAGTAGTCTATAATAATTTTGCTTCCTCATTGTAGATCACATCCGATAACAAAAGAGAAGTCTTAGGAGATATCCTCTATACTGTCCGGTTTCCTGTAATGGATAAGGATTTCTTTCTCAAAGAAGTTTGTTATCACAAGGTACTTCCTTCTGATGATGCTATTCAAACCATCAACTATCAACATCACCAGGAGAAGGTCCCGGGCAATAAACTTAATCATACCAAGAGAAAAATAGAAACATAGGACAAAACAACGAGTGTGGCGTTTTGCTGGACGCGTTCAGGGCAGCTATCTCTTAACTGATGTAGTTGCTGGTATTGAGTCGGTGACTTTTTCAGTATCTCACAGTATACGCTTACTAGGATTTGGATCATTCTACTCCCTCGGTGACAATCCGTCAACGTAGTTATTTACGAAAATAACGAAGTTGTTGACAAAGCTGATAACATATCTCGGGTTAAAAGCAAATTGGATGACATTGGGGAAGTTTTGTTGAAGGACAGCGAGTACATCCATCTCAAACCTTACAATGTGTACACTATAACAGAACATACATATCATAATAGAAAGTATTACAGCAAACATACACTCGGCGATACATTGCAGTTCAAACATACAACGATCACATTTCAGACACCTGTTGTTACTTTGCAAAACGTCCTAGGAAACAATAGACTTCAAGTGCCATATTTATGGCTGAAATGAAGTTGACATAAACAATGACATTCTGGAATAGAAAATCATAAATGTGCAGTCACATCTGTTAATAGTCTGTATATAATCATAAAGGAACATTGTCACCGCCTCGGGGTTTTATATCTAACGAAAAAGCGTTACGACTTGTTAAGTTGTTTTGTGACTTATACTTGCTTATCTATATAATTCGAACCCTTGGCCTGTAGATTATAAATCAGGCATATTTGCCATAGTAAATTGTTCATGGCATTTACTAGCAAAATTATTACAATTAAAGGGACATCACGTGAAAAGCCATTTTAATGAATGTATGTATTGTATGCACTTCCACTTATGTTACCTCGCTATACCCATATTCATAGTCCGTTCCAAATGTCCAGTTTGATCACTTGCATTGTTCGGGGAAGCCCTGCTAAAAGTAGCGCCGATAACGTCACCTGACTAGGCAGTAACGGTTTCCAAACGGGCCCCCATAGAGGGGCCGTAAGGCTACTGCAACTTCTTATCGCACTATGCAACCAAGTAATATGATTTCTAAGTCCGTATTAAAACTTATTGAACAGTAATTATTCATCATCAGATGTTTTAATCAAACACTTGGTAATATTCAGGTTTAAAATGTATTTAGCTTTAAACATATTTGTTAACCATAACATTGAACAAGGGATATATGGGCACAAGTTTTTACAATTCATCACAGCCTCCTCCCGTCATACATTTACAATTAAATGTCAACAATTATAATTGGCATAAACATAAAGTACATATATAAATATATATTGAATTTAGTACCGGAATGTGACCGGAACAGATGGTACGGGGCTAAACACCTTCCCTCGACCATGGGACAAACCTTTCTGTAAAAAGGAATATTCACGAGACGAATATCCCTTTCCAAATGGTTTCATAAAGTGCATATATGCAATGACAAACTACACGCGTATAAAAAAGAGAAAAGTTTGTGAATATTTGTATTACATTGTACAACTCAATGCCTTTGGTCATTATTTTTCCTAGACCATGCATATATATATTTATGCGTACTCTCTTTCCCACTTTCACTCTCTCCATACGCTGACACTTAGTAAGTCATATTAGCCATCACACACAATAAACTGTGTGGCAAAACCACTACGTGTACATGTAGAATATGTGTCAGATATGGAACGTGTTGAGATACTTAATAATTATACTTTTTCAATAATTTACATAGATTAAAGCATTCTTGTAAATGGACACTTTTTATTTTGAGACAACTTTTCTTTAATCATTTCATTTTTGTCCGAAACAGAAGCCGTAGTTATCGGCAGCACGCGTCATTTTTACAACGTAAACAAATGTCTTTTCCCCTGTTTTCAAAACGTATTCCGATTCCATCTATGTTATGCGATCCTATTTACTAGAAGTAGGTTTTCCTTCCTCTGTTTTTCATTTTGGTCCATCATTTTAGCATTTTTAATCCAGCTGCGATAACGTAGCTTTCTGACGAAGAACGTTTTTTTTATATATTGCGTCGTCGCGCCAGAGGAGGCCGGGTATTCATATTAGTAATAATTTATATCTGCATGTAAAAACAAACAAAAAAACGTTTAATTCAGCAATATAATTAAATCATATCATTTTTCTGAATCCGTTAATATTATAAATTATGTAAATCTAATAGCGCACGTATCTCATTTGACCCCGAGTACCGACAGAGGAGAGGACAGAATACGCCGTGGCCATCGCAATAGTTATCCCTTGGAGGGCCTCATGGCAAAATCAAACTAACCAGTCACATATCCCTTCCTTTCGCATAAACCACTGTATATTTATAGAAACACAAAGTAAACTCTCTCCGATAAATGCCCATTAACATATTAAACTAAGTTCATCTGTGCTCAAACTCAGACAAAGATACTAGCGAGGTTAATAGTTTTAGATATTTATTCAAAACATAAACAGCGCTAGTACTTCTGTCGATTCCATTTCAGCTAAACCGGCTATCCGGAAGAATACATGCACCGTACTACATTTCTCCTTTGAATATTTCCCACCTGCAATAATGATTCCGTAACGTACTCCTTGCGCTATCTTTTGACCATTTGGCAACTTTTCGCTTCGTAGCTGACACGGAACAACACTTTTCTTTTGCTTACTTCACACGGCCAGTCATTTTGTTTACAAAGAAATGGTGTGCTATGCGCATGCGCTAGTACAGGGAAATCCCCGAACAAAACGTTGGTCAGACAGGTAGAAATACCGATGATTATCTTAGATTTAGTCATTTTTATGAATCTATTTCAGTCTCACTTGATATGTTTATGTAGTATTTGAAAAAAAAAATTATAAAAAAAAATAGTTACTTAACCGTGATGCCCCTTTAAGAAAATCAATGTACAGTACAAAAATACATCATTGTTTGAATATGTTACAGTGTAGCACTTTTGGATGGACATATTACAAAACGTATAGCGGATCTTTTATACTAATACACACTAGCATATTGTTCCCGTTTAAATACAACAAAGTATTGAGTTACTTATGGGTACAAATTATAGAATTATACAATTTCTGTTTAGGCAGAGGATAGTGAAACGCTCTGAATTGGCTGCATGTTTGGGTAAAAGATAGTGTAGCGCTCAGGATTGGCTGTATTTTTGGTTAGAGGATATTGTAGCACTCAGGATTGGCTATACGGTATGTTTGGGTAGAGGATATTGTAGCACTCAGGATTGGCTATACAGTATGTTTGGGTAGAGGATAGTGTAGCGCTCAGGATTGGCTATACAGTATGTTTAGGTAGAGGATAGTGTAGTGTTCAGGATTGGCTGCATGTTTGGGTAGAGGATAGTGTAGTGCTCAGGATTATCTATACAGTATGTTTGGGTAGAGGATAGTGTAGCACTCAGGATTGGCTATACAGTATGTTTGGGTAGAGGATAGTGTAGCACTCAGAATTAGCTATACAGTATGTTGGGTAGAGGATAGTGTAGCACACAGAATTAGCTTTACAGTATGTTTGGGTAGAGGGTAGTGTAGTGCATAGAATTGGCTATGCATTATTTTTGGGTAGACAATAATGTAGTGCTCAGGATTAGCTATACAGTATGTTTGGGTAGAGGGTAGTGTAGTGCTCAGGATTGGCTATACAGTATGTTTGTGTAGAGGGTAGTGTAGCTCTCAGATTTAGCTATACAGTATGTTTGGGTAGAGAATAGTGTAGTGCTCAGGATTAGCTATACAGTATGTTTGGGTAGAGGATAGTGTAGCTCTCAGGATTGGCTATACAGTATGTTTGGGTAGAGGAGAGTGTTGCGCTCTGGATTGGCTTTACAGTATGTTTGGGTAGAGGATAGTGTATCACTCAGGAATGGCTGTATGTTTGGGTACAGGATAGTGTAGCGCTCAGGATTGTGTATACAGTATGTTTGGGTAGAGGATAGTGTAGCGCTCTGGATTGGCTATACAGTATGTTTGGGTAGGGGATAGTTTAGTGCTCAGGATTGGCTATATGTTTGGGTCGAGTTCCTGTATCCTTGTTACAACATTGGATAAGGTTAAGTATTATGCTACCTGTGTTATTTGTGTGTCATTTACTTGCTATATTTGTTTCTGCGTAGATACCGAATAAAGATGTGTTTACCTATGGGTGATTATCACTTGTGATTTATAAAACATATTTTTGAAAAAGTGGTACGATTGCTCTAATTTATCGGAAAACTCCCACATTCAGCAAAAGGATTATTATATCCTAGTAATTTATTTACTCGTCAACTATTTATTTTTTTGATTATCAACCCTCGGAATATTTCCTATCAAAATTGAAGAGTATGTACGACTCTCCATATTGTGTTTGATACATACTTTATAAAACTATTAAAATGACGAGACGATGATACTTTACCGTTAAAACCCATCTCACAAATAACAAAGATTTCTGCAGGAATATTGGAGTTGATCACTTTATCATCAAGCCTTAAGAAGGCCATAGAACATGACCTAGAAAATTAACATATATATATTAATTGATAGGTTTAGATTGTTTCGTCCTAGAAGGTGAAAAGGATACCCAGACGACATTTCCTCATGAATATTTAGCCACCAAATGACAGTTTATGAAAACCGCAGCGTTTAAAATTTGTCGGTGGTTTAAACATTTTTTCCTTGAAAAGATCTATAACTGGGGTTTTTCGCCTAGAACTTCACTTTCCAAATCTTAGAGCAAAATAACCTTCATTGTTTCAATGGTGTCGACGAAAGGGTATGCAGTAAATGATCTTTGATCATATACTGCAAATAACTAAATGCAATATACTTACATGGTTCAACACAGACAGATAAAGTATTTGTTTCTAACAGCAATTTGTAATACTTAAAGCATTTAAAACATTTCTTTTTCTATTATTTTGGTTTTGATGGGAATGATGAAGTTATAAACGGCTGTTCGGTTGATAGGGTATAAGGTAAGTTAAGGGCGTACGTATATGCGTGTAATATACGCAAGCATGTGTGAACGATGCCTGGAGGCAGGTTACAATGCATGTTGGCGTTCTTGCCTCCTTGCGTTAGCGCCGATCTGATGATTACTATGTAGTGCTACCTAAATATAATACCACGCCGAAGGCACCAATTACAGTATTCCATCCGGTCACATTATACTGATATAGCGTGAACTAGTTGTTAAGGAATGAATAATAATTACCTAGTATAAGGACTTTGAGATGTCCCGGCGTGGAGACAGAATCAATTGCCTTCCTTTGACGGATATTTCATACTTAGGTCAAAATGGAAGGTTTCCTGAAAAAAAGGCGATTAGAGACGATACGGTTGTTTGAAAGAAAAGAGAAAATAGAAAGATTCCTATCGTAGCAATGTAGGTTGCAGATCGATTTATTTCCTTCCTTAGGTCAAAATGGAAGGTTTGCTGAAAAAAGTTGATTAAAAACGATAAGAGACCATAATAGATTATAAACGTGGTAATGAAGACAGTAGATCAATTTGTTTCCTTCAATCACCCTCAGCAGAAGACGCAGAGGAAAACCTTGAATGTAAAGGGAGTCCAACATTTGTCATTTTTCATGATATGGAGTGTGATACAGCAAGTAATTTCTTTCCCTGAACCTGTAGCGAATATCCATGCTTTATTTGAATATTGATGAATTATTTAGTTATTATTTATATATTTAATCTCAAACTGCAATCCTGTTATGTGTAGATGATTTTTTATAAATATGCGACTATTACCTGCCTTTAACGATGTATTCCTTTTAGAACAGACAATCCATGCTTATTCATTTAAAAATGTATATCTTATTATTATTTTCTAAACTAAAGCAACAAATACCAGTTTACTCTCTGTTGCGAATTCCAACACAAATATATGCTCAATAAAACGTTTTGTCAAAACCATCATCTTATTTGCATAACCTGACAAATACAAAGGAGAATGCTTATCAATTATATTTGTCCCGAAGACTCAAATGGTATGAATGACGAATAGTTCATAATATACCCATCGACATATAACATTACTGTAGTATGGACGACCTAGTTTACATAGAGGCTATCCCGTTTATAGGGTTTGAACGATAAACCAGATAGCAGACGAAAACAACAATAATAACACATCCATAGGACTACCTGCTGTTATTGGCCGTAATGTTTAGTATGATATACCGTGTTACCTCTAACAAACTTTCTTGTTAACAGAAATTAGCGGCGCAGTCATTCAAAAATGGCCTCCTTTGTAAGACCTGAATAGGACCCGGTAAGGTATGAATAGAGTAAGGGTGTACGTAGGTGTATACATGCTGTTGTATATTGTTATATAAGGAAATGTTTTAACGCATTTATCCTGCATACATATTAAATATGTCATGAATATATTTCTCATTTAAAGGGATCTTTCAGTTTATACCTGGATTTTTTAATAGCTGGTTCATTATTCCTAACGCCTATTTTCCAATAACGATTTTCTATAATTTTATATACGTTAAGATACCCATTGTCAATGTTTTTGACTAATAGCTTCTTTGCATCGAATGCCCTCTGACTGTATACCTATAGTTTATTGTATCGACGCAGAATAGTTTATTAAAACGATTACAAACTGTCATCATCAGCTGTTAAGTGATGCCAACAGGATGTAGGCAACCACTGTCTTTTTTCTAAAATGGTAGTGTACACTTAAATCATGCAAACTGACATCATCTGACATACAATGTATGTTAACCTAAAAGAGGGTGGTATAAAACGGTCATATTTTTCCTTTGCTGTATTCCTACATGTGTTTGTGAACAATTATGATATTAGTACTATTGATAAGTTCTAAATGGACGTAGATATACAGTACAGGAAACACTGACATTGTTCGACTTTCTGCATCAATAAATACACTTTTAAATATGCGTGCTTTCTTGCTTCGTGTTGCTTGAGATTACTTTATGGAACACTTTATCGATTCCAAATCATTTATATTGGTACAATTGTATATTGATCAATTTGAACGAAATAAAGACGGTACCAATTTCCGTGGAACAACTTATTTGATATTGTTAACTCGGTGTCCGAGTCTGGCTTTTGCAAATGTTATCATTTTTCATAACAATATTAGTTGCCTTTATCTTTAAGTAATTTTACCTGTTCATAAAATGAAGAAAATAACATCATTTTTAATGATGAAATAGTTAATACAGATAATGGACAAATTGTTATTGCAGTTTATATTTTATGTCTCATTTTATCGGTATTAAACGTTAACTTGACATCGTATTTTTGGATAATGTGGTTAATAAGAAATTCTTGTTAATGGAAATATGTAGTTATAACATTGGTGTGAACAATTTTAATTCAAATATAACTGTTTGCGTAGCACTAACGTACCGTTTGCGTAGCATTTCCTTAGCGTTTTGACGTATACGGGTCTGTATGTTATGTTGAAATCAATTCTGAATTCATATGCTATTTCTTTCCCTTAGATATGTTTAAAACACGTTTTTTCATATTTATAATGGCTTTGCTATCTTCAAGTACCCTTTGCTAGACCCCTTACCATGTATATCGGGTGCATTTGGAAATACCATTTCATTTAATTTTCGGTTTGGATTGACACTGATTCTATCCAAAGGACGAACAATTATATAAGGTATGTAGCGCATGCTATTGATACATTTTCACATAAATTCATGTATAACTGCATCACAATGTAAGTAAACTATTATATTACGGATAATTAACAACTATCTTTGTCACGGTAAAGGGAGCACAACAAGGTGATCTCTTATTGTGTACTATAAACAGTGTTCATTCACGGGTAAAGGTAAAAGAAGAAAATATAAAGTAAACACTAATTTAAACATATAAACATAATGTAATGTTGAATGTTTGTAACAAAATACGGGTAATATAAAATCAAATGAAAAGGTTGTCATTTGTAGTTCCTGTCGTCAAGAAGAATGTGATTTAAACCATTGTTTATTTGTGTGTTTTGAGTAACTTCATACATCACGTCATCGCGTGAGGCCCCATAAGGGACCGAATGTGTAGTAAAATATAACCTTGTGTTTAGCTTAAACGATAAACAACTGTTTTCATCTAACCTCTTAATGAATAGTATTATTAAAATTAAATTTCATACACGAGAAGAATTCTGTGTGATAATTAACTTTACCGCATGTAATAGAGACATTACACATTTAAACACCGATACTAGTATCACAGACATAATGACGACTGCTGCACCACCTATATCTGACTAGCAATCGGGGAAAACCCTGGCAAATGATTTGACCATATCGGCACTTCCGGTACAGCAAGTGACGTCACTATGGTAACTTAACAATAAAATATCCACGGAAGTCATCATTTCTAACGATAGTTTATGTGTTTATTGTCAAACAATATGATGTTAATATCAATTATTCTTGTACTCAGTATGTTACACTGAGAGGAACGCGATCCCTTGTTATGTTTGTTTGTTTGTAGTGCTGTATAAAATAGTAGGTACCCGACGGGGGAATATCTTATTATCATCAAAATATAGATACGACCTCTTGTATAACTTACAGTTACGGGTAATATAACACGATATATATTTCTTCTGAACCTTGCATCATACGGAAATAAATGAATAGTGTTACTTTATATGTAAAGGGTCACTATCGTTGTATTGTCGTCATATTCGTCTTGTCTCAATCAGATGATTGGTTTGGTGTTATTTCGTTGAACATCTTATCAATAGCTAAGTTATTTTAAGGACAGCCATCCATGTGTACTATTAATGGGTGCATATGTGTACGTGTACTTGAGACAGGGAATGCTTGTGTAGTTGCCTCCTTGTGATAGTGTGGATCTGATGCCGACGTTACAGTGCTATCTCACTGAAATACCATGCCGAAGGCACTCATCACACCATTCCGCCCGGTCACAATATACTGACAACGGCTGAAACAATTGTTAGGCAGTGAATAAATCTACCATTTAAAGGAATTTGGTACATTTGTATATCCCGGCCTGGAGAGAGGAACCATTGCCTTTCTCACCTTGGCGAACGCACAACATCAAAGCCAGAATCGCTTTTGTGTCCCCAAGTAGAGAGATCATAAGTAAATAGTGCAGGGGGATCAAACATTAGTCGCCTCTTACGAAACATGCGCTCGGTAACAGATGAATTTGCGAATTCGACACGACAACTAGGGGGAAAACCCTTATTTCTATAAATTTGGTATGTTGTCACATCTCCCACATACAATTAGCGGATCAACTTGTTGTTTTGATCGGTATACCTATTTATTTGGTATGATATGTTTTCACATTTCCAACAAAACCACATGATCACCTGGTGATATTGGTCGTTATATCTATATATTTGGTATGTTGTCAAACTTCCCACATAAATTTATCTTGAAGCTACTTCATGTTGACCTCAGACTTTATACTAACTAGAACCATGTGCATACAAAGATTACGTTTGTTCAAACTATTACAACAGACAACTCTTGCACGTAAGCCACACTGCCAGAAAGTAAGGATAAACATATTTTTTTAATAATATTGGTATTACAATTTCTTTTGACACCACATAGCACAACGTTTCATACTGAAGAGTATTGTAACGCAAGCAGCAATCTTTGTGTTTTTCTTATGTTTCAGAACAAATGTATTTTCATTGCATTTATATTATTACTAATTATAAACCTTAAATTGACAAATCAGGCATAGGTACAGTAGGCACTCACAAAGTTAGGTCTTTCTTCATTACTAAACTAGACTTTTAAATACATTTTGGATGATGCCTACTTGTTTTAATGTTTAGGTTTTGAAACATACTTCAATTGATAGATCCTTTTGATATCAAAATTATATTCATATTTTTTTCTGTTAAGTATAAACGTGTAAACCATTGCTTCTATACGTTTATGCTATCTTCTTGTACCCTCTAATTGGCCCCTGGTCTATATCAAGTATGTTTTGGTTGCGAATGACACTGCTGTTAGCTTAGGAAAGGGCAATTTTACAATGTATGTAACCCCTGGTTATGGTATATGTTCACATGTTATCTTTAGTTATCGATAATGATAATACTGTAAGACCATTTTACAATGTATGTAACCCCAGGTTATGGTATATGTTCACATAATATCTTTAGTTATCGATAATGATAATACTGTAAGACTATTTTACGATGTATGGAACCCCTGGTTATGGTATATGTTCACATAATATCTTTAGTTATCGATAATGATAATACTGTAAGACCATTTTACAATGTATGTAACCCCTGGTTATGGTATATGTTTACATAATATCTTTAGTTATCGATAATGATTATACTGTAAGACAATTGATGCAACTAATACCAACATGAACTTGTCGCTTGCGATCAGTTCTAAGGATAATTTTAATTTTAACTTTTTAATTTGAACATACAAAGCATCGTTCTGAAAACTTGTTCTTCTTGGACCTGTACCCTGAGAGGGACGATAGCTATAGCATCTGTTTACATGCACTAATTTACACTACTTTGAAATATTGGGGTACCCGAAGGGGAAACTCCGGCCTCGTGTTTAACTTACCTTTATCGCTTATGCTTACACAACTGCTAATTAATAATGCTTAAAGTTGATCCTAAATCAATTGTTATTTATCAACATGTAATTTACAAAAGAAAATGAATCATTTAGTCACTACATGTTCTAAGCTAGGGTAATTATTGCGTTACTTATATATTCAGTCTTTTTCTCTGATAGTTTTAAGAGCAATTTTACCACTGCAACGAAAATGATACATAATGTAACTTTAGTGTACTTATTTCTAAAAACTATTTTCATACGGTATAACGTACCAATGTAAAAGTTACAGTAATGATTTCATCATCATACAGATATAAAGGTATAACACTAACTTTGATTATGCAGATGAAATGCCAACTTCTTCACCTTCATCATACTGGCAAGTTGGTAAAACGCTATCAGAATGCTTTGACCATGTCTTCACTTCCGGTATAGTCAGTGACGTCACATTCCTTGTCGGCGAGGAAATGGAAAGGATTTCCGCCCACAAATTGGTCCTCATGAGCAGAAGTCCAGTATTCTACCCCATGTTGGAGGGTCCGATGGCCGAGAAAGGGGATATACCAATCCCGGATATTTCTGATGAGACATTTAAGTTGTTTCTGAGGTATGCATCCTTTGGTTTGTGATTGTATTGACCTGTTGTTTCACGATGCGATCTCGTTAAAGTCAACTAGTTTGGGTCCTGTAAAGGAGTTGTTCTGTCTACAATGTTATTACTGGCACATATGTAATGATTTCGTAAAACAAGCAACAAACACAGAGTAACATTATAATTCTGGAGGTTTACCATTTTACAATATCTTCAATAACATTCATCCGTTTTGAACTATGTTAGATTTAAGTTTTACTTTATTGTTTACATGTACATCTGCTGTATATGTATATGTCATTCGAACCGGGACGTTTTGCAAATTGATATAAAGCGCATACACTGTGTCGAACAGAACAATACAAATAGATCACTCAGTCATATCTTGACAAAGGGACCAGTCGGTCTTGAAACGCTGCGATTTTTTGTATACGTACATTTAATATTAGGTAAAACTTTGATATAACCTTTAACATACTTTGTTTTGGTTTGTCATTGATTTGAGCACGATGGTAGTGTACTAAGCAATGTAACTATAGCTACCGGTACCAAAAATAGTAATACTGACACTTAAATGGTTCGGTACAACATTTGTGTTTAAAATGTAGCTCTGTACTCCATGTTATATGTATCACATGCATTTAATCACATTTATGTTATATAGGTATCTGTACACAGACTCAATTGACCTGACGTTGAGGAACGTGGTCCCCGTGTTAAACGCTGCCAGGAAGTACTGTGTTGACATCTTAGTTTCTCACTGCGAGAAATTCCTTGCTTCGAATTTATCATCTGATAACGCCTGTCTATTTCTGGAGCAGGCTCATGTCTTCGTGTTGGATAGTTTGAAATCGGACTGTCTTCGATTCATTGATGAGAACCCTACCGCTGCTCTGACTTCTGAAGCCTTCACTGACCTGTGTGTGGGCTGTGTTACAAGTATAACGGAGTCTGATAATCTTCGTGTTACTGAGAACAACGTGTATGAAGCCATCATCAGATGGGCGGAGGCAGAATGTGCTCGTCAGAACCTCGAGGTAAGTTGTTTTGTATCATTAATTTCATTTGAAACATTTCAATGTTTATATATATTTAAGATAATTCCTTCTAAAACACAGATTTATTTGCTCATCTAAAAGATTTCTAGTAATATATTTTCCAGTTTTCGCACAGAATTTCAAAGCAATATGAATATTCCAAGGATTTATAATTTTATAATAATGAATAATGAATGCTAAATATATGTATACTAGCGGAAAAATAAACTGTGCATGCCTAAAATGTGTTATAAAAATAAATATGTATGACGTAGAACAACAAGGTTTTCAGGGACAATTTATTTGTTATTTATTAACAGTTGCATTCCATTTTCCACGTTATGGAATCAATAAGTTCCGCTCATGAGTGACGTAAATACAATAGGGGTCAATACTGAGTTCACAAAGTTAATACCTCGTATGTCCACCGTTTGCCTGCATGCAAGCATGGCAACGTCGACGATTGGAGCCTATCAGACGGTTCAAGAATGCTTGTAGGATGGCATTCCAGATCTGTACCAACGCTGCAGGCAAATCAGCCAACGTCACCGGTTGATTGGGTAATGCCCGTAATATGCGCTTCATTTCATCCCAGACGTGTTCAATGGACGATAGATTGGGGGATACATCAGGCCAGGGCAACACGTCAACGTTCTGCTGGGCCAGAAAGTCCATAGCGACACGAGCTGTGTGTTGCCTGGCGTTGTCCTGCTGTTGCGTAATGTGACGTTGCTGCCCTTGCACGAATGGAACGACGTGGGTCCAGAGGATCTCGTCGGGGTAACGTAGCGCATTCAAATGCCCGTTAACAACCACCAGAGGTATTCTCTCGTTTGCTGTGATGCACCCCAAATCATAACGCTGCCTCCACCGAAATAACGACGTTGTAGCACACACGCGTCACTGAAACGTTCTCCAACGTGGCGATAAACTCTGGAAAGGCCGTGACTACTATCCAGGTGGACTCGCGACTCGTCCGTAAACAAAATGCGTGCCCAATCCCGTCGAGTAAATTGCAGATGCCTTTGCACCAGGCCAGACGTGCTACACGATGACGTGGCAGAAGAACTGGGCGGATTGCTGGAGGTCGCGGACGGATAGCTCGTTCACGCAATCGATTCCGTACAATTCTCGGGCTTATTGGTAGCAAACCATCGCTTGTCCGTGCAGTCAAACTTGCCGTTTGGAAGCTTTCTCAAATGGACAAGCTAAATATGGTTGTCCTGTTGACTTGATGTCACACGTAGTCGTCCCGCACGAGGTCGATCGCCGACGTGGCCAAACTGTTGATGTCGTCTCCAAAAATCCCGGATTGTGTTTCGATGGACATGAAACGTGTAGAGACAACGGCTTGGCCGATACCAGCGGCCAAGCCGTTGTCTCGGAGGCGGTCATTTTCATTGAGCCTCGGCCTAGCATTAATAACATTATAATGCTGTTTTACTGTTCAATGGTCTCAACAGAGTGACCCAACAGTTGAAAAATACATTTCATTTCAGTAATAATTACCATAACTTTAGTATGCATATACAATACCTACACCCATCTTTGTAGCCCAAAAACAAAAGATTCAAATATCCCTACCTCCCTACCGTGACGTAACCTCTATCTCGATGACAGAGCCACGGAGTGATCTCCCTTCCTCTTCCTTTTATGGCGCCTGCTGCATGCTGACGCACGGAGCTTGCTCCAATTCAAAACTTTGTTTTGTCGGTTTGGTTTGAGTGTCAACTCATATTTTTGCGCAGTTTGTGTGCCTTTTACCCATCTGCCCTTATTGATATAACTAATTGTTGTTGAAAATTATTTTTGTGCCTTTTACGGCCGGTTATTTTACTCCACGTGTGCCGGTGGTGTGCCACGGTCCGCCATTATCGTGGGTTAATTTCCGACCTCTGTTTATTTCGGTGACGGTTGTTTGTTTCGGCAAACGTTATTTATTTTAACCGTTTTCTGATTTATATTACGGGTGAAATTCTTTCTACGTTGCGTACTTTGTACTATCGTATTTTATCCTTATTTTCCCGTTTTATCTGCTTGTAAATTTTTTGTTTACGTTCGCTTTGGAGGGTATGTCTCGGTCGGGACAGCGACGAGGTAGTGCTCATGGGTGTTCCCATTTCTTTGTGGAACGGGACCCTCATGATGCCTGTCCCAGGTGTCGTCCTTGCAGTGAGGTTTCGCCTTGTGAACTTTGTTCACAGTCAAAATCTCAGGGCAAGGACTTCATTGTTCCAAAGCTACCCTCAACTTACCGTAAGACAGATTCGTCTGTTTCTTCCGGTAAGCGAGGGAAGCAGAGAGGTAGGGGTCGTGCCACCAGCTCTCTGGGGTCTGGTGGTACTGTCTCTGTTCCTGTCTCGGGGGGTCTTGCTTCGGCAAGTCCCTCTCGTGAGCAGGGGGTGGCCCTTCCTGTCCAGGAACTCCCTGGAGTAGGGGAGGGGCAGCCTGACCCTGGCTTGGCACAGCCAAGGGTCGAATTGGCCGGGAACGCCCGTAAGCTTTCGCGCTTGCCTTCGGGTAGGGACTACCGGCCGCCGGTCACTGACTCTGTCAGTGATCCCGGCATTCCAGGTGGTGCGGTCGTTGGGGACAGTCTTGGTGCCGGGCCTGTTCTTTCGGGTTCAGGTCCTGGTGTGACAACAGACTTTCTTTCGGGATTGTCTGTGTCTACCGGGATTAGTGACGCGCAGCTCACTAATCCCGGCATCAATGCTGGTCAGGCATACCCTCCCGGTCAGTTACCCGGACCCGGTCCTATTAGGTCCGGTCCCGAGTTTCATTCTTCTGGGAACCTGGGGGGTTTCCCCCCAGGGGTTGGGTTTGCTGGACAGGGGGCCGGTTTCCGGCCTCCGTTTTCCCCTGGCTTAGGGTATACGGGTGCCTGCGGGCAACCATCCTTGGGCCGCCCTTACCAGCCTGCGGATGGTTTTGGGTTGCGACAGCATCCCGGCAGTTACGGGCTTAGCCCGTACATGTCCGGGTTTCCACCTGGAGGGAGTGGCGGTCCACCTTCGCCCTTTGGGCAAGTTGGCCAGCCCCAGTCTCAGGCAGGCCAGTTTGGCCAGTTCTGGGGTCACTCCCAGCCCGCGGGACCTTTCCCCTATCCTCCGGGATATGGGTTTAACCCCATGGCATTTCCGTCATGGAATCCTTGGGGTTTGGTCTCTCCCTCGCGGAGACGTGTTAGCAGTTCTGTTGACCCCCCCCAACTTTCTGCTACTTCGGGGGCCTTATCGGCCGGTCCTAAGAAGGTGTGTCGGACCTTTAGGACTTCTGCCTCTCGGGCAGGCTCGTTGGTCTCTGGGTCCAAGGGTAGGGTTTTGGCTACTAAGCCTAAACCTACAGCCACGGCCGTTAGGCGCACTGCACCTAAACGCCGGTACGGGGAGCCTTCTCTCGGGTTGGCCCCTCTGGCTGGCCCATTTCCTCCGCCCCAGGCTTCTGGTCTGGATGGTGTGGAGGCTATGGACGTTGAGGGCGCGGGTATGGCAGAGGACAATGATGTTGTTCATCTTTCACCTGGTTGTTCGGATATAGACGCTGGTCTTTCCGAGTCGTCTGACGACAGTCCTCAGGAGGGCTTGCCCTCAGAGGAGGACTTCCAGGATGAGGGAGACCCTGAGGCTGCTGAGGTTGAGGCCCAGCATGTGTTATCCGGTATGCGGGGCCTTAGGGCTGACGTTTCCCGGATTCTTGGGGAGGAGGTTTGCCCACCACCTTCGGCATCATCTGTCCCCGAGTCCACCACCCTTTTGGGTTCTTTGGTGGCTCCTCGGGTGTCCGCTCGGTCGGACCGCTCTCTGCCAGAAGGCACCATTGTGTCTTCAGCTCTGGCCACCGCCCAGTCTCGGGTTTTAGGGAAGAATTCTTCTTCAACCCGTAGTCCTGGGTATGCTGGGTTGCAGCTCAGTGTTGGCGATTTGTCAGAGGTGCACGCCACTGACTATGCCACACATGATGGTCTGCTTGCCCCTCAACCAGCTAAGCTGGAATCGAGGGAACTTGCAGCTTGGCCCGGTAAATCGGTGGACCAGGTGGTGTTCGGTCCCAAAGAACACCACAAGATGGAGAGACTGCTGCGTCTCTCCATCCAGATTCTGTCGTATATAGACTACCTGACGGTTTGTCTATATAGGGTATCCGACTTGCCTGAGGGTCGGATTACCGAGACAGAGCAGGCCGACATCCAGGACAGAGTGACCTCTGCCCTGAACGGGGCATTGAGAGCGCTGGCAGCTTTACAGGTGTCATCCCTCGTCAATGTCTTGTTGGCTAGGCGGTTTTCAGTTTTGAAAAATCGCCCGGTCGATGAGCCTTACCGTTCCAGACTGTTGACTGCCCCCTTCTCCTCGTCCACTCTTTTTGGAGGGGCCCTTCCTTCTGTTCAGAAGGATTTGAAGGAGGACTCGGTCGCCTCTGCACTTCCGGTAAAGAGGATTCAGGCTGAGAAGGCTAGTATCTCGCAGGGGTCAGCGCCTCCTAAGAAGAAGGCTAAACCTTCGGCTTCGCAGTCCCCTGCGCAGCCAAAGTATAAGCCTCCCTTCAAGGGCAACAAATGGAAGGGTAAGAAGGGTAAGAACCCTCCTGGGGGTAAGAAGAAGGGTTCCTGACTCTTTTCTTCCCTCCTTGGTCGTGTCAGACGACGAGTTTGGCCGGGAGGAATGCAGTCCTCTCGGCTCAAGCTTAGGTCCTTCTCCCGCAGGATTAGGCTTCGGGTCAGCAGACGATTCTCTTGCCTGGCAAGGTCTCGATCTGCCTCGACCAGATCTTCCTGTGGGGGGTCGTCTTTCTGCTTTCCTTCCAGAGTGGAAGGAAATTACGGAAGACGCATGGACCTTGTCTGTGATCAAGGAGGGGTTAGGCATTCCGCTAGTGCGGGATCCGCCCTTAGCGTCAGAGCCAATCTTTTTTCCTCCACCGGGGGATCCGGAAAAGGCTCTGGCGCTCCAGGAGGAAGTAAGGACCATGCTTACCAAGGGCGCGGTCGAGGAGGTTCCTATGTCGGGATGCACTCCCGGGTTCTACTCCAGAATGTTTCTGGTTCGGAAGAAGTCCGGGGCGTGGCGTCCCATCATAGATCTAAGTGCCTTCAACAAGCACGTAGATTCTCCTCACTTCAAGATGGAGACTCCTCGGGGTATTAAGGTGTCATGAATTTCCACAGACTCACTTCCGTCATTAAAAATGTATCGTGGTAACAATCTTAAAGATAATTCAAATAAAATTACAACAGAAGAAAACAACTAAATAAACATGAAATAAAATAACATTTTCAATAAAGAAGTTTATATTATGTTTGCTTCTTCATTGTAGATCACACCCGATAACAAAAGAAAGGTCTTAGGAGATATCCTCTATACTGTCCGGTTTTCTGTGATGGATATTGATTTCTTTCTTAAAGAAGTTTGTCATCACAACCTACTTCCTGCTGAGTATGTCGTTCAAATCGTCAACTATCAACATCACCCTGAGAAGGTCCCGGGCAGTAAACTTAATCATACCGAGAGAAGAATTGATAGGACAAAACAACGAGTGTGGCTATTTGCGGAAAGTCTACAAGGCCCCAACATCGTCGGTAGTGAACTTGCTGATTTTGAGTCGGTGGCTTTTTCAGTATCTCACAGTATACGCTTAATAGGATTTGGATCACTCTACTCCTACAGAGACAATACTGTAAAAGTAGTTATTTACGAAAATAACGAAGTTGTTTACAAAGCTGATAAGATCTATCGGGTTAAAAGCGAATCCGATGACATTGGGGAAGTTCTGTTGAAGGACAGCGAGTGCATCCACCTCAAACCTGGCAATGTGTACACTATAACAGTAAAAAAATCTCATGGTAGAATGTGTTACAGCAAAGGGGCAGTCGGCGATACATTTCAGTTCAAACATGCAATGATCACAATTCAGACACCGGCTGATGCTTTGCAGAACGTCTTAGGACACAATATAAATCAAGTGCCGTATTTGTTGCTGAAATGAAGTTGAATTAATAGTTACATTCCGGAATAGAAAATCATTATGGTGTAGTCACATCTGTTAACAGTCTGTATATTTTTTTTTAAGAAACATTGTCACCGCCTCAGTGTTTTATATCCGAAGAAAAAGCGTTCCGACTTGTTAATTTGTTTTGTTACTTATACTTGCTGATCTATTTATTGCAGCATATATTCATATACGGAATAAATATATATATATTCACAATAATTTTTCATTTTTCACAAGCATATCTTTGCCTCAATATGATAATTCGAACCCTGGACCAGTAGATTATAAATCAAGATTTCTTTCAAAGCACTGTCATTATGACATTTAATAAAAATGTCATTTTAAGGTTTTATAAATAAAAAAATCTGTACAGAAGTATATTTTGAGTCAAAGTAGTATACTGTTTATCATTTGGTATAATATTGGGCACCTGATGGTCTGCTGTCCTGATGCAGGTAGAGGATATGTACCGATATAAAAGTCCTGATTGTCTCGTGTTAATGCATCCTTTCGAATCGCATAGTGAATCGTTCCTATTTGATTGTAACATAGTTTAGCTGTATTGATTGAGAAATCATTGTATGTTTTATAAAAAAACCTGCAACGTTCATGTTTGAATATATGTCAAAGTGTTGCATTTTTTATTTACAAAACCATAGACTATCAGATTATGTCATAATGAAACAGAGTGTCTTTTGATACATTGTATTTATACATGATAAATTATCATTCTACTTCAAATATATTACAGTGTAGCACTTCTGGTTGGACATATTAAATAACGTTTAGTGGTTCTTTTATAAAAAATACACAATAGGAACTCGTTTCCGTGTAAATACAACAAAGTATTCAGTACCTGGGTAAACATTACATAATTATACAATTTCTGTTTGAGTAGAGGATAGTGTTGCGCTCAGGATTGGCTATATGTGTGGGTAGATATTCTAACTCCTTGTTACAGCGTACCTTTACGAATTGAACAAAGGACAATGTAAAGTTAAGGTCGAGTATGATGCTACCTGTGTTATGTGTGTGTGTCAGTTACTTGTAATATTTGTTTCTGCTTAGTTGCCGAATAAAGCTTTGTTTTACTTATGTGTGACTTTTATTATCGATATATAACCCAGGTTTGTTGAAAAAGTGGTATTATTATTCTAATCTATCGAAAACCTCCCACATTATTATATGAACAAGGTAATTATTTACTCTTCAACTTTCTTTTTCAATTCATGCATTTAACTAAAGTTGAAGTGCACTCAAGCTCGCCCTATTTGTGGTAAAATGTCTTTGTTTGTATTTGTGTAGATGAAAGTGGTTGGACTTTGGTTTGAACAATAATAAACCAGATAACAGACAATAACATCAATAAGAATACCGTCATATTATTACCTACTGATATTGGCTACAAGGTTTAGTATGATATCGTGTTACCTCCTACACACGTCCTTGTTAACAGAAATTAGCGATGCAGTCATTCAAATGGCCTCCTTTGTAAGACCTGAATAGGACCTGGTAAGGTATGGATAGAGTTAGGCCATTGATGGTGTACGTAGGTGTATATATGCTTTTGTGTATTGTATTTTAGGAAGACCTGTCTTTAAAGCAGTTAAACTGTATATATAATAAATATATCATAATGAAATACAACTATGTAAAACATTTATTTCTCTTTTAATTTGATATTCTCTTGTAAATATTACGGTCATGTTATCTTCGAGTACCTCGGGTGCATTTGGAATGACCATTTTATTATAGTTTCGGAGTGAGACTGATTCTGTCTTAAGGCTTGACAGTTATATAAGGTATGTAGCGCATGCAATCGATATATTTTCACCTAAAACTCATTTATAAAAGCATAAGATTGTAAGTAAATTATTATCTAACGGATAATTAACCACTATCTTTGTCACGGAAAAGGGAGCACAACCAGGCGAGCCTCGTATAGTGTACTATCAACAGTGTTCATTCACGGGTAGCGATGAATAAGAAAATATAAAGTTCACACAAATCTGTACATATAACCATCATTTTAATGTTGAATGTGTGTAACAAACCATGGGTAATATATAAAAACAGTTATAAAGATTGACGTTTGTAGTATCTGTCATCAGTAAGAATGTGACTTTAGCAATTGTTTACTTGTGTGTTGTGAGTAACTACACGTATTACGTCATCGCGCTAGGCCCCGTAAGTTAGTCTCACGAGAGGGACTCGTCGAAGCAAGACCCCCCGAGACAGGAACAGAGACAGTACCACCAGACCCCAGAGAGCTGGTGGCACGACCCCTACCTCTCTGCTTCCCTCGCTTACCGGAAGAAACAGACAAATCTGTCTTACGGTAAGTTGAGGGTAGCTTTGGAACAATGAAGTCCTTGCCCTCTCGTCTAAATTATTAATGAATAGTATTGTGAAACTTAAATTTCATACACGAGAAGAATTATGTGTGATAATTAATATCTACCGATAATGATAGGGACATAACACATTTGAACACCGATATTGGTATCACAGACATAATGACGACTGCTGCGCCACCTATATCTGACTAGCGATCGGGAAAACAATTGCAGGGTGATTTGACCATATCGGCACTTCCGGTACAGCAAGTGACGTCACATTTCTTCTTAGTTATATGTTTAGCAGGGTTCCTTAGCACGTGTTACAGTGTACTATTACTGGTTGAACAGAGGACACATTACCGTTCACTATAGTGTTAGACCAGGTGAACAATTGAGGTGTTACATGTGGGTTGGTCAGTTGTAATATTTTCTTCTTCTTAAGTATCACATAAAACGTTTGGTTTATTTTTTTTCCACAAAACATCCCAATTCAACAAAGATAGTACATGGGAATAAGTAAGTTCCTACATATATATCGGGGTGTATTAGGAATACCCTTTACATTCCGTTCAGTTTGGAAGATCATTGTTTCTATTCTCTAAAAGACGGACAATTATATAAGGTATGTAAATCATGTTATCGATATATTTCACATAAAATACATGAATGACATAAATATATTGTAGGTAAAATGTTCTGTTAAGGATAAATAACGACTAGCTACTCAAAGGAAGCGAAATTTGGTAAAACAGTTACAGTAAAACATAAACGGTTTCCACTCAATAGTAATGGTATAATAATAGATTGTAATCTGAACACTGATATTCAAATCAACATAGTTTCAGTGTATCATAGAAGCTAAGGGTACTATAACAGTTTGTATAGATAACCGTTTGTAATTTATCGTCAAAAATGTGAGAAATGCTATTGTTTACCTATGTGTAGTTACGGCTGACGTGGAGGTACCATAAGGGGCAAAATTCATGAAAATATTTCAGCTGTGATATTGTAAATTATGTTTTGTTACTTGACTAGAAAGTTGAGATCTTGGCTAGAAATGTTTATTTGATAAACGATTGTGTTACTTCAAAGTCCAATGAGCAAAAAACTACAATGGCCCAAGGCAGAAGTACACATACATTTAAAGCATTCGTATACTTCGTTTATGTTCCGTCTTACATTTTGTGTGGTGAAAAAATGGACCAGTTCTGCTTCATTTCTGTACCGCGTTAGATATATATATTTTTTATTAAACCTTAACGTTAATTTGTGTTTCTATACTATTTAACTGCCGATAGAGACATCAGTACACTTTTACAGGCATTAGTTATCAGTGGCCGATGTCGACTCTAAAAGTGTGCTGTGGTACACTATGGTAGCTAAACAATAAAATATCCACGGAAGTCATCATTTCTAACGATAGTTTATGTGTTTATTGTCCAACAATATGATGTGAATATCGCTTATTTTTGTACTCATTGTGTTACACGGAGAGGAACACGATCTCTCGTAATGTTTGTTTGTTTGTAGTGCTGTATAAAATATGAGGTACCCGACGAGGGAATATCTTATTATCATCAAAATATAGATACGGCCTTGTGTATAACTAGCAGCTACGGGTATTATAACACGATATATATTCTTCTGAACCTTGCATCATGCGGAAATATATGAATAGTGTTACTTAATATGTAAAGGGTTACTTTTGTTGAAATGTCGTCATATTCTTCTTGCCTCAATAATGTTGAACGTCTTATCAATAGCTCTTTTAGTTCTTTTAAGGACGGGCATCCATTTGTGCTAGTAATGGGTACATATGTGTATGTGTGCTTGAGACAGGGATTGTTTGTACATTTACCTCCTTGTGATAGTGTGGATCTGATGCCGACTTTATAGTGCTATCTCACTAAAATACCATGCCGAAGGCACTCAGCACACCATTCCGCCCGGTCACAATATACTGATAACGGGTGAACCAATTGTTAAGCACTGCAGTGAATACAAATTAGCATTTAAAGGATGTTGGTATATCCTGGCCTGGAGACAGGACTCATTGCCTTTCTCACCTGGGCGAACGCTCAACATTAAAGCCAGAAGGTCGCTTTTGTGTCCCCAAGTAGAGAGACGATACGCAAATTCTGCAGGGGGTTCCTGCATTATTCGCCTCTTACGAAACATGCACTGGGTAACAGATGAATTTGCGAATTCAACACGACTATGGTTAAAAAACAATCAATTTGCAAAACTTCAAAATTTAGATCCGTGTTTCTATTTATTTGCTATGTTTTCACATCTCCAACATTAACACACATGATCTTTTTGTGCTATTGGCTGTTATATCTATATATTTGGTATGCTGTCCAACTTCCCACATAAGATTATCTTGAAAATACTTCATGCTGACCTCAGGCTCTATACTTACATGATCACGTTTGTTTAAATTATTACAAGAGACAACTCTCGCACGTAAGCCACACTGCCAGAAAGTAAGGATAAACTTTTTGTTTTTAAATATTATTGGTATAACAATATCTTGACACCACATGACACAACGATTCATACTGAAGGGTATTGTAACGCAAGCACCACTCTTTGTGTTTTCTTTATGTTTCAGAACAAATGTATTTTCATTGTATTTATTTTATTACTAATTATAAATCTTAAATTGACAACCCGGGCATAAGGTACAGTAACCACTCACAAAGTTAGGTCTTTCTTCATTACTAAACTAGACTTTTAAATACATTGTGGATTATGCCTACTTGTTTTAGTGTTTACGTTTTGAAACACGTTATCGATTCACCATTACTTCAATTGATAAGGCGGTTTACTATTAAAATTATATTCATATTTTTTTCTGTTAGGTATAAACGTGTAAATCATTGCTTCTATACGTTTATGCTATCTTCTTGTACCCTCTAATGGGCCCCTTATGGTCTATAACAAGTACATTTGGAAATACCCTTTTATTTGACTTTCGGTTGGGAAGGACACTGCTGTTATCTTAGGAAAGGGCAAATTTTACAATGTATGTAACCCCTGTGTTACCCTCAGATTCCCGGATACAGTAGTACAAACAATAAACTCCAATCGTGTGGTACTATTTTGTATTAGACTTGAAGGTAAGCGTAGACGTGTACCTAGCTCAGAGGCTTACAATGGAACTGTCTTGTTACATACAGGATACTCTCAATATATCTTTACATGACAATTAATTAACTAAACAATAACCAGATGCAAATAGCCGTGAAATAAAGTTGTGCCTTCCTTTGTCCGTAGAGGTCATCAATTAGGCTTAACTGACATATATAAACGGCCACCAAGCCAGGTGCCGTGACAGCTGTACAATTTATATCTCCCTGCCCTGGGTAACAAGACAGCCTATAATTGAGAGATAACTGAAACAGCAATTAATTTACCACTTGACTCTCAGGCAGGCATCTAAGTAATGAATATCTTGGTTTGTAAACCCTAAAAGATAGCAATGGTTTCTTTTTAACAATGGAAGCTTTATATCTCGCAAAGTTGTTCTCAACGAGGGTCGACTGGTGATATTTATCAAGGAAGTCTTGTGACGATCACGTGACAAACTAGGTACGTAAGTACTGGCTAGTAGGAACGTTTCGCGATAGAAAACTTCCAATGTTTCAAATAAGGATCAAGGAGAGTCTTTTGTGACGTTGACATGAAGTCCAGGAGGATCAATGAATATGCGATCAATGTAATAAATGATACAAAACTCTTTTCAATATCCGAAAGTAAAATTTATTTGGTTCGTTTGTGTTTTACGTCCTATTAACAGCTATGGTCATTTAAGGACGTGCCAGGTTTTGGTGGTGGAGGAAAGCCAGAGTTCCCGGAGAGAAACCACCGACCTACAGTAAGTCCCTGGCGACTGCTCCACGCAGGCCTCGAATCCGCGAGCGAGTAATGGAGATCTAGTGGTAGCAGACTAGTGCCAGAATGTCAGACGCCTTAACCACTTGGCCACCGCGGCCACGAAAATAATACTAAAGGACCGTGAAAGGGTTTTATCACCTGCCCTGATAATATATTTGATAAATTAGGTGTCATATTAAAACATCACATGTCGGCTGTGAGAGGCGAAACCATTCGTTCCCCTTCGCATGCAATCAGTATATTTAGAATTCTCAGGATATGCTCCAAACTATTAAATAACCATATATTTGTATTGCCAGAAAATAACGAAATTGCTGTCTTAGTAAGAAAAAACACTAGGTTTTTTATATGTTAAACTGACGAATTCTTAACTCATACATACTCCTACTCGATATAAGGCCTTCACGGAATAAGCCCATAACACATACTTATCTGGACTATATCGTGCTAAGATAATATTTATCTAAACATTGCTTTTATCTCGAGAAACTATCGGGCATCAAACCTATGTCTTGTGTGTAATGCAACAAACATCGTTGTTCTGACGAGAGCACTCGCTCTTTATAACATAAATTGTACTCTTGATGATCCTGTTCGTGTTTAGTAAAATGGCCAGGCTCTAATTTTATGTATGTTCATTAAAGTAGATACATTCACTTACCTGGTTACACATTATGCAGAAAACAGTGTATGCGATTGGTTCAAACATGCAACAGCGGGTTAAAAATAATTTCTTCATTAAATGGACAATCGGACCGCATCAAAGTAAAATATTGTGTCTCTGATAATTTTGAGATGACCTATATTTCCTTTGCATGAATCCCAACGACATCAATGACAATTTGTATTATCATGAAGTAATAGGTGACGCCTTTTCCGCTGTTGACAAACATTTTATCGTCGTACCCTGGATTAAAACAGTCAAATATCAGTGAACACATGTTTTAACAAATTATTTGTGACATTATCCTTCATCATTGTCGGTCCTTACTTACCTGTTTTATCCGGTTCAATATACTTCAGTTGGTGTCTGGTTCCTCGAAATGAATGTTTCGTGGTTTATTGGCTTATTGATTTAAATTTGTATTTGGATCAATATCCACTATAAAACCGAACAATAATTTTTTCATTTTTATTTGGGTTATTTTACCATTCCTGCTCATGTCGAATTATAAACGTATCACTGAAAAGCGATAAAATGATGCATTATATAAATTGTTAGGGCGAATAAATTCCCTCAAGTCTTCTTGATTGTCAGTATATATTTTATGCTATCTTATAGTACCCTGTAATGGGCCCCTTCTGTATATAGCGAGATGTATTGGTAATACTTTATACTATACTTTCAGTTTGAAAGGACATTATTTCTATTTCTAAGGAAGGACAATTAAATACGGAATGCAAAGCATGTTATCAATATATTTTCACATAACATGAATGAATGGCATCATTATATTGTAAGTAAAGGATAGTTAGCGACTAGGTTGTACAATTAAAGGAAGCGAAAACGGGTTAAAACAATTATCCTAAAAGATAAACGGTTTCCGCTCAATGATAAAGGTAACATAATAGATTGTAAGATGAACACTGACATAAACATCAACATAATTTAAGTATATCTAAGAAGCTAAGGGTATTATAACAAGTTTTATAGGTAACCGTTTATTACTTATCGTAAACAATGTGACATATGATATTGTTTACCAGTGTGACGTTACGTCTGACGTGGAGGTACCATAAGGGTATATATATGCATGAAAAAAAAATGCTGTGATATTGTAAATTATGTCTGTTACTTGACTAGAAATGTTTATTTGATATATTATTGCGTTTCTTCAATATCAATTGAGCCAAAAACTACGATGGCCCAAGGCAGCCGCACACATACATTTAAAGTATTCATATATTTCGTTTATGTTGCGCTTTACACTTTGTGTGGTCCAAAAATGGACCAATTTTGCTTCGTTTCGGAACCGCGTTAGACTTTTTTATTCTATTAAACCTTAAAGTTACACGTTTATCTATGCTTCTGTCCTATATAACTGCCGATAGCGACACCGGTACACTTGTTCAGTCATTAGTTGTCATTGTCCGATGTCGACAATAAAAGTGTACTTTAGTACACGTTTGTAGATAAACAATAAAATATACACGGAAGTTATTATTGTCTAACAATATGATGTGAATATCAATTAGCTTACATTTGTAGAACTCATTTTGTTACACTGAGAGGAACGCAATCACTCGAAATATTTGTTTGTTTGTAGTGCTGTATTAAAACATAACGTAACCAAAGGGGAATATCTTATAATCATCAAAATATAGATACGGCCTCGTGTATAACTAGCAGTTACGGTAATTATAACACGATATATACCTCTACTGAACCTAGCACCATACGCAAATAATTAAATAGTGTTACTTAATATGTTAAGTGTCAATATTGCTGTATTGTCGTCATAGTCTTCTTGACTTAATCAAATGATTGGTTTAGTTTGGTTTTATTTTGTTTAACGTTCTATTGATATCTTTGGTATTCAAGGACGTACCTCCATGTGTGTTATGCTTGGGTGCATCTGTGTATGTGTGCTGGAGACAGTGTATGTTTGTGTATTTTCCTTCTTGTGATAGCGCGGAACAGATGCCGACTTTATAGTGCTAAAATGCAATGCCGAAGGCACTCAGCACACTATTCCGCCCGGTAATATTATACTGACAACGGGTGAATCAAATGTTGCCATTACCCTAAATGCTGAACATTTAGCACAGAAAACGAACTACCCTTTTAAAGGATTTTGGTATAATCCGGCAAGGGGACAGGACCCATTGCCTTCCTCACTTAGGCCAACGCTCAACAATAAAGCCAGCAGGTCGCTTCTGTGTCCACAAGTAGAGGGCATATTAGCAAATTTTTTAAACTAGGATTAAAAAAAAACCAATATGATAAATTCTCACAAAATTCTTAGACCCTTACATCTATATATTTGGTCACATCTCCCCATAAACACACATGGCTACCTTGTGTTATCGGCAGATATATCTATAGATTTGGTATGTTGTCACGTCTCCCATTTAAACACACATGATCAGCTTGTGATATTGACCATTATATATTGACCATTATATCTATATATTTTGTATGTTGTAAACCCTCCAACATAATCTAATTTTTAAACTATTTAGGATTGACTAACCTCTGACTTCATACTGACACGAGAAGGAAGAAGTTTGTTTAAACTATTACAACACACAACATTCGCTGGTATTATTATTAATTCCAAAGTCATATATCTTTTTTCCGTTAGGAATGAACGTGAAGAACAACTCTTCTATAAATAACGTTCATGCTATCTTCATGTACTCTCTAATGGGACCCTTACGGTCTATTTCCGGCACATTTGGAAATACCCTATTATTTAACTTGGAAAGACACTGCTGTTATCTTTGGAAAGGGAAAATTTTACAAGGTATGTATGGTTATGGTACAGGTTTACATAATCTCTTTAATTATCAATAATGATCATAATATATATTAAGACCACACATTTCAAAATAAGATATATGGCGTTGTCTGTCACGTAAAATGGAGCACAACTGGGAGAAGCCAAGACAGTAAACAATATACAAGCATAGGTGACGTTAAAATAAGGAATGAATAACTGTACACTTTTTATATATGAACCGACTTTTATATTGGAATGTGTTATCGAAGCTATTGGTGATATAACAAGGCTACCGTTTGTAATTTAACACACCAGGGATACTTTTAAATATAGCATTGTTATATTGCTGTGCACTTATGTTTGAAGGGTGAGGCCCCATAAGGGAGCAAATTGCGTAGTATTAAATATAACCTTGTTTTTATCTTATACGTTAACTGGCTGTTCTTATTCACATTATATTTAAAAGTAGTATTTGTGTAATACATGATGTGACTTTATATACGAGAAGGCGTTGTTAGTGATAACTGATGTTTCCTGTCTAGCTTTCATTTGACAAATAAACAAAATAATACAGAAATAACAAATTTAAACATTGATGTAGGTATCACAGTCATGATGGCGACCGCTGCACCACCTTCATTGGACTGGCAAACTGGGAAAACACTGTCAGAGTGTTTTGACCATATCCTCACTTCCGGTATAGCTATTGACGTCACATTTCTTGTCGGCAAAGACAAGAAAATAATTTCCGCTCACAAACTGGTCCTCATCAGCCGAAGTCCCGTGTTTTATGCCATGTTTGAGGGTCCGATGGCCGAGAAAGGGGAGGTAACCATTCCGGATATCTCTGAAGACGCTTTCCAGATTTTTCTTAGGTATGTACATATTTGTAAATCGTGTATGACAATGAGAGTGTACATCGGTATTTCCAAAAAATTCAAAAGAATATCAATGAAATGTGACTCGATACTTGATGTTGCAATGGGTGTATATTCCATAAGGGCTTTAACTGGTTCCCAAAATATCGCCATTTTCCACATAATGGTTCCATTTGATTTGAACAAAAGAAATGCTGCGCATATTATTCCGACAATAGAAATTCTGTTTTATGTCAGGTCATATCAGCATTATCTTAGATGATTATTAATAATTGGATTAATATTTTATTTTTGGTGTTTTTTTATTTTTCATATACAAAAAATAGCACATTCTCTCACACTCACATCCACACATTCAAAATAACACTTAGTCATCATCCTCATCCTTCATCTTTCATCCATCATCATCCTCATCCTTCATCTTTCATCCATCATCATCATCATCATCATCATCATCATCATCATCATCATCATCAATAATATGTGAATATCATCATACACCATCATCTTGCACCATGGTCATCACATCACCGTCATCCTCATCGATAGCAACATATTGTCATTGTCATCATCCTCGTTATACACTATCATCAATGTATGATAAACATCATCATACATCCTCATCTTACATCCTCATCAACAACATATCATCACTTCTACAATGTATGATCATCATCATAATCATTTACCATCATCCCAAATCCTCATCAATAACATATTGATCAGCATCCTCTACAATATGTAATCATCATCATTATCACTGACTATTTTTTATCACCATCATTACTTCATTACTAGCATCAACAATTTATGATCATCCTCAAATTTTCACATCATCATCATCATCATCATCATCATCATCATCATCAGATTATCATCAGATGAACGCAAGTGCATATATCTGTTAATGACATATTGACAACAAAGGGGGAAGGTGGAGAGGGGAGAGAGAGAATTGGGAGATATTGTTTCATGTCCATCACTCATTAAATACCCAATACAACAAGCTAATAAGGCTATGTCAGGGTCCTGGAGATAATAGCAATTGTTAAAAAAGTATTCTTAATTAAACAGCTATCATTCTTATAAAGTGCATTCAGATTCAAAATGTTGCTCAGGCATTTAGTCTTAATTAAAACCAAGGTCGGGTTATGGATGTTTATAAAAATGGAAAATATTTCTGTCTTAAAAAAAATGGAGGATTTGAGCATCCTCTCACGGTTTCCTCTGAAACCACATACCTCGAATACACTACACTTCGTCATTTGCTATAAACATTCTTAAACTGTAATAGATACATACCCATTTATATCATTAACTTAAACACTATACGGCATTGGAAAACACATAGACCTGTTCTATCCCATTGTGTGTTATCCTTATTGGCGACTAGTTTTGACACCCTGCAGAGTTTTGAGTGGTTTTTGTTTCCTCTGGTCCGGTAATAATGTCCAGAACAACAATATCCTATGTTTCGAAATCATTACTAAGTTGCATTTTTACTTTTTTAATCGACATTTGAGACCATTTTCACGTCGACAAGATCATTATGGTATTGGTTAAATAATTTAATTGATGATTTTTTATCAGTCTATATCCATACTTTACGGGGACAAAAACCAAAAATACATTGTTAATATAAGTACCTATTGAATTGAACGTTCGGGGTTTAAAATCATTTAAATCAGATATGATACAACCCCGTGTACAAAGTTAGTGCGATCTGTGTTAAAGTGGCCGTTGCAGTTAACGCTTGTTGTTTTTATATCTTTTTTGTTCCTAGGTATCTGTATACAGACAAAATCGACCTAACAGAGAAGAACACAGTACCGGTTTTAAGTGTTGCCAGGAAATACTGTGTAGACATTCTTGTTTCCAAATGTGAGGAGTTTCTGAACCAAACTGTGTCCGTAGACAATGCCTGTCTGTTTCTGGAGCTAGCTCACGAGTTCCTGATGGAAAATCTTAAAACGGAATGCCTTCAGTTGATTTCTGACTTCCCATACAATATACTGAAGTCCTCATCATTTGCTGACCTGTGTCCGAGCTGTGTGGTCAGCATTACCGAGTCTGATGACCTACAAGCAGACGAGAGTGATGTGTACAATGCCGTCGTAATGTGGGCAGAGGCGGAATGTAAACGACAAAACCTAGATGTAAGTTTTATAAATGTTTCTTCTGATACACATTAGTCAAATTCATAAAACACACCGACAGACACATACGAATACATCTTTGATAAATGTCGAAGTATATTATCCCATACATGTGTAACGAGTTTAAACTTCCGCTTTTGACACCATTTCTTCCTTAATTTGTTAATTCCGTCAAGAATAAAACTTACAAGTGCAGTTCCAATTTACTAAACATTTATTACAGAACCCAGCAAAAGTTCACAAAAAACATGTACAATTCATATGGGTTCTCAACCTTAACTACAGTTATCTATCTCTAAACGTCTCACCAAATATCTCTACTATATAGGTCGTAGACTTACACTCAAATCCAAACATATGCTTTAATCCAATCCCTATCCAAGTGCTCCCTCAATCCATTCCCTATCCGAATCCTCTTCCAATCCACTCTCCATCCTAGTACTCCTCCAATCCACTCTCCATCAAAGTACTCCTCCAATCCAAAATGTCACATAGTCCACACCTGCAGTTTGTTAGTACCAACCCCTATTGCATGTGACTATTTTTCCTGTCAAACCTACACATTAAAAAACGTATGTATGCCTAGCAAAGACTCTCCCTCTCTAAATGTTTCAGTTTTACCTGTCATATCAGTGTCAGTTAGGAAGTATCCATTTTAGATAATCAAACCATGTTTTACCACGAGCTTGTTCAGAATTTACTCCGGAGCAGGCCTATTAAACATAAAGCGATCAGGCTGTTTATGATTTATGCTGCCCCATATCAAGTTAATTGCTTGTTGCCTAAATTTAATTCCAGCCGTATCACTGATTTCCAGTCTGGTACAATATCCCCACTGTTTTCACCAGTCATAGCGGATATTACCTTTTACTCGACTTTGATACAGTGAAATGCACTTCATACAACACATCTGATCCTTTCTCGGTGATCACTTGTTGTCTTTTCTACACACATTGTTACTTATCTTTAGATCTCCTGCCTCTCTGGATGTTGATATGACAGTCTCTAGACTCCAGACAACAGTAACAATAAGATAAATCAACACAAGTTTACCCCCCCCCCCCCCCCCCCCCCCCACACACACACACACACACACACATTACATATAATCTCCCGAATACTTACACTTTATTTTCAGATCTGACATTTCTGACTAGTTCTTCCATGTAGCTCTATTATTGTTCTGGTAATAACTTCCAAAGGACTAAAAGTAACAAAGTCAAATGAGGTATTATAACTCGTGTTCAAACAAGTACAATTAACACTATTACAACAATGTATTATTCTGTACTGGTTTACCTTATTTACACAACTCATTGTAGACGTCTCAAAACTTCTCCAGTCCTTCCCGAAATCAGGAGTAACTCTAATCTTCATCCAATTTCGAACATATCTAGTTTGTGAATGAACACATCACCTACGTCAACCGCCGATACTTATGTGCTTAATACAAGATTGTTCATTTACTATGTCACTTTGATATGCTGCGCTACAGGACTCTCCGACTATAGTTTAAACCACACATGCTAAATTATCTCGAGGCGTATTCGTGGTTCAGGATATTCTGTTTAGCAGAACGTCTAATTAAGGAACACACTGGAAAACGAATGCTATTGTAGTATTTAAAACGGCACGAGGTCCTGCATTTTCACACTCACTTCCGTCATCAATCGTGGTAACCATCATGATGCAATCCTAAAACTAATTCAAATAAAATTACAACAGAAAGAAAACAATCAATCATAAATGAAATATTATAACATTATTCCATTAAAGTAGTCTATATTCGTGTTGCTTCCTCATTGTAGGCCTCATCTGATAACAAAAGGAAGGTCTTAGGAGATATCCTCTACACTGTCCGGTTTTCTGTGATGGATGATGACTTTTTTCAAAAGAAAGTTTGTCATCACAAGGTACTTCCTGCTGAGGATGCCATTCAAACAATCAACTATCGACATCACCGGGAGAAGGTATCAGGCAGCAAACTTAATCATAACGAGAGAAGAATTGATAGGATAAAAGAAAGAGTATGGCGTGTTAAGGGAATTGTACACGAAGCTTGGATTGCTGGAAAGGAGTCGGTGTCGTTTACAGTATCTGACAGTATACGCTTACGAGGATTTGGATCATACTACTCCATCGGTGACAATACTGTCAACGTAGTCATTTATGAAAATACAGAGGTTATTTACAAAGCTAATAACATCTCTCGGGTTAAAAGCGAATACGATGAAATCGGGGAAGTTTTGTTGAAGGACAGCGAGTACATCCACCTCAAACCTGGCAATGTGTACACTATAACAGAACATACATCTCATAATAGAAAGTGTTACAGCCAACATAAACTCGGCGATACATTTCAGTGCAAACATACAACGATCACATTTCGGACACCTGTTGCTATTTTGCCAGACAAAAGACACAATAGACACCAATTGCCATATTTGTTGCTGAAATAAAGTTGACATTAACGGTGTTTTGTTATTTTACTGACCAATTGTAGGTAAAATAAGCGTTTTGAAATATCTGCTTATATTTAAATTCGTGATGTTTGTCTGTATATGAATCTACCTACTGAAAACAACTGTCATTAGGTCATGGATACACTATGAAAACAACGATTCTCGTGCGACCGGTCAGCTGATTTCAAACCAAAAGACAAATCATATTACTACGAGAAGAGTTATCTCCACTTCTTCTAGATAACGTTGTTGCGAGAAATAATAGTGCACATTACAAAAATCATAAATGGTGCACTATCGTTATATCTTTCATAATTTTTCATAATTCATGACTTTATTAAGACAGTGATAATTTAATACAAATTGTACAAATAATATGCTGCACAGAAATAAACTTTATTGTAGCTTGAGTGAAGGTCGAGTATGATGCTACCTGTGTTATGTGTGTGTGTCATTTACTTGTAATATTTGTTCCTGCTTAGTTACTGAATAAAGCTTTGTTTTATTTATGTGTGACTTTTATTATCGATATATAACCCAGGTTTGTTGAAAAAGTGGTATTATTATTCTAATCTATCGAAAACCTCCCACATCATTATATGAAAAAATATTATTATTTACTCTACAACTTTCTTTTTCAATTCATGCATTTAACTAAAGTTGAATTGCACTCAAACTCGCACTATTCGTGGTTAGTAATGTCTTTGTTTGTATTTGTGTAGATGAAAGTGGTTGGACTTTGGTTTGAACAACATTAAACCAGATAGCAGACAATAACATCAATAAGAACACAATCACATCATTACCTAGTGATATTGGCTATAATGTTTAGTATATATATTGTGTGTCCTTCTACATATGTCCTTGTTAACAGAAATTAGCGATGTAGTCATTCAAATGGCCTCCTTTGTAAGACCTGAATAGGACCCGGTAAGGTATGAATAGAGTGAGGCCCTTGAAGGTGTACGTAGGTGTATATATGCTTTTGTGTATTGTATTTTAGGAGGACCTGTCTTTAAAGCAGTTAAACTACATATATAATAAATATATCATAATGAAATACAACTCTGTAAACATTTATTTCTCTTGTAAATATTGAGTTCATGCTTTCTTCGAGTACCCTTTGATGATACCTTACCGTGTATATCGGGTGCATTTGGAATGACCATTTTATTATATTTTCGGCGTGACACTGATTCTGTGTACGAATAATATACTGCACAGAAATAAACTGCGATGCAAGATGATGTCAACTTCATAATTTGGAATAAAATAGAGCAAATATCGACTGGTGACATTATACAAGCTATCTAATGGTGGCAAACAACAATATATCTAATGATGACATGATACAAGATATCTTACGATGACAGGATACAAGATACATGCATCTTAAGATGAAAAACTACAATATATCGTCTTATGACATGATACAAGATATCAAATGATGACAGACTACAATATATGGACTGATGACATTAAACAAGATATACAATGATGACAAACTTCGATTTATCGATTGATGACATGATACAAGGTATCTAATGATGACAAACCACAATATATCTAATGAAGACATGAAACAATATATCGAATGATGACAAACTACAATATATGGACTGATGACATGAAACAAGATATTTAATGTTAGCAAACAAAAATATATGGACTGATGACAAGATACCCGATATATAATGATGACAAACTTCAATATATGGACTGATGAAATGATACAATATATATAATGATGACAAACTTCAATATATGGACTGATGACATGATACAAGCTATCTAATGATGACAAACTACAATATATCTTATGATGACAGGATACGAGATACGTGTATCTTAAGATGAAAAACTACAATATATCGTCTTATGACATAATACATGATATCTAATGATGACAGACTACAATATATGGACTGATGACATTAAACAAGATATACAATGATGACAAACTTCGATTTATCGATTGATGACATGATACAAGGTATCTAATGATGACAAACCACAATATATCTAATGAAGACATGAAACAATATATCGAATGATGAAAAAATACAATATATCGACTTAAGACATGAAACAAGCTATACAATGATGACAAACTTCAATTTATCGATTGATGACATGATACAAGATATCTTATGATGACAAACTACAATATATCGACTTATGATGTGATACAAGATATAAAATGATGGCAAACAGGTTTTTCTTTGTTATAGTATTGAATTTGTTTTGGTATATTTTTATGGGGGTTCTTGTTATATTTTTGTTATTATTGATGTTTATTAATCCTGTTATATTTTTGATGATTCTAATTTCTGATGTAATTTAATATTCTGGCGCTGTTCATCTAATCGGTTTCATTACATTGTCATATTACAGGAGCCAAAGATACGTATGGAAGTTACTCAAATGTTCGTGCTAAGGAGATGATGCACATAAAAAAGAGAGACAGGTCGATCTGGATAATCTAGACAATCTAGATAAATCTGAGGAGGCAAGTAAACACTGGGACTACGACAACGTGTCAATCGGTATGTTATTAGGTACAATATCATCACAATAATTATATCAGCCTGTAAATATATCGAAATGAGCAAAGTGATATGGTCGATAAATCAACGCAAAGTGCCATACCGTTTTTAGAATATTGTCAAAGATGACAGCAAAGATAAATGCATGTTTAACATTCGGCTGTAAACGTAGATATATAAGGGAATACCAAAAATAGCAGAGACCATTATATTTATACAGCTAACATTAATATATATTACCTATATTCCCTACATGGATTGGAAAGTGGAATATAGATAATATAAATGTCAAAAAATTTGAGAGAAATGATAAAATTCATCAAGGAAAGGCGATAGGCATTTTGCTGTTTAGTTGTTCTTTAAATATGTTTTAATACATTAAGAAAAAGTTCATCACGAACGAAAAAAGATGCAACTATGATGATTGTTTCTATTATAAGATTTATTATCAAAGTAAATTCTCACCATTGTGTCATTTTGTAACTGTGTGTTGTTTCAGATTCAACAGATATGGAAAAAGCCCGAAACAAAGGCTGGCCGTTTGATTGGTAGGTATTCCGCATATGATTGTATAATGAAAATGTCAAATAGTATTGACTCTGTTGAAATTGGATCCTGCATAAAATCAAAACAAGCTGACAACTACATTGGGCAAACTGTTTGTTCTATTTGCCAAAGTGTTAGGCGTTTGTACTTCTATAAACAGTGAAAACTGTCTCATCTGAATATGGATTGAACCGCAGGAAATCAAGTGATTCTCCTGATAAAACACCAGAGGTTTAAAGATCACTAAAATGTAGATATTTTTCAAAAGACACGTTCCTTCTGAGCTCTTAACAATATTATAAATAACACAAATCGCCCCTTTGAATACGTATTCTGATTAAATTAACAGTTGACCATTCAAATTTTTGTACTATAAGAAATGTAGAACATGTTTTGTCAATACTATTCAAAAAAACCTAGAGGGAGCAATTACAAATTATCTGAATTGAGACACAATCTTAGCACACTTATTGCTACTGTAATAATCAAAGCACAGTTATTTTATTTGTACACTTTTAAAATTCCTTTAAATTTTATTTCATATTTGTTTATGTTTTGTAGAATTCCAGACTCCTTCATCAACAAATAAGCATTATACTACAAATATTGGTGACGCAAATAACCAACAAAGTGATTTTCTCACTTTATATTATCACCCGTCGACAAAACAACGGTTATTAAAAATTATATCTTATAAATGAAGAATAAACCCTGACATCAACTGCAAAATATGCCGAGGTGATACATTAGAAGCAGCAAAAAGGGTCTCATTCAACGTCCACATCATTAAAATTGGAACGAAAAGTTGTACTGGTCTGGAAAAGACGCTCTCCTTGGATGTTGCCCTATTTCTTGAGAATTGCGTCCCATACAGTTGTTATATACCAGACATTAGGCGCACGATCTACGAAGCTCTCAGTAGATAACTGACTCTCTGAACACCATGTCATCACTGACGTCTTAAGTATGACTTTTCAGGAAAAATCGACAGTTATACGTGAAATTAAATATCAATACTGTTATCTGGTAAACTAGAGATTGACAAAAATACTCAGACCGTTTTCTTTAAACACGAACTGTTCACTGTATGTATATGTTCATAGTTTTGGTGGTTGATGTAGAAACACGAAAATAACAACAATGAATTTGTTTGATCTACTTTATTTCTGCTTGGGTTGGGTGACTACGGCAGTTTGTACCCAGACCAATTTCTTTAAATCATAGTATGTTCACTGTGTAAAAGAATGTTCATCGTTTTCATGATCTATACAGAACCACAAAAATAACAAACAACGAATTTGATTGATAAACTTGAGTCTTGTTTGCGTTGGGTAACTACGACAGTTTGTACCCAGACCATTTTTTTTAAGAATGTTCATGGTTTTCATGATTTAAACAGAACCACGAAAATAACAAACAACGCATTTTATTGATAAACTTGAGTCTTGTTTGCGTTGGGTAACTACAACAGTTTGTACCCAGTCCAATTTCTTTCAGAATGTTCATGGTTTTCATGATTTATACAGAACAACGAAAATAAATACAACGTATTTGACTACTGATTACGTGGGTTATCACGATAGTTTGTACCACAAACCTATCTAAATGGCTACAAACCACAAAAGAAAATGCATACGAGCATACAGTAATGATACAGTATATAGACAGTGTGGCGACTATCTGTGAAACCTACATCTGACAACGTTGTATACAAAAATATTTCATCTTTGATATGTATATTATTGTGAGCAAACCATTTGTAGCAGGTAAATACGACAAATGAGTGATAGCAAAATCTAATACGTTTTCTGTTATAGTGGAGACGAAATTTTAAAGTTGTTTTAATTTTAACAGAGATAATCAGTAAAAGTAATTCATGAATTATTTGTTTTTGGCATCTTTGATTAAATCATTCTTTCTGCTTCGATATATTTTTTTGTACATATGAATGTTTTGCTTTTACAATTTTTATTAACGATATATGAAAAACCAGAAGAGTGGATGAAATCACTATTATCAATATACTTACATGCATATTTGTTTCAGAGGTATCATTAAAATAATGCAACTTTTGAATTAAAGGAACAAATAAAACAATAATATCCACGTTTAAAGATTTTAAAAAATTTCAAAGGATGTTTTATACGATGATATTCAGTGTAAACTTTGCAATATAATAATGTTGAAAATGTGCTATATTTGGTGCATATGTGTTTTATTGTTTAATTGAGATAATTGTTAGTATTTAATGACAAAATAAAACTTTGTTTTAACCCGTATACGATAATTGTTATTTTTTATATTTGAGGTAGTGGTATGATTGTTGTTTCACCAATCCCCCAACCCATGACAAAGTGATGACAAATGTGACATGATAAACTATTTAATTCTAAATTTCCTGTACGTGTGAATAATATTTAATTTGCCTGGATAAAATTAAGACTATGCGAATTCGCTTTCCATTTAGCGGATGGCGGCGCATAACATTATACACTATCCATGTTCATGAGTCTGTATCAGCATAACGATGCTAACCAGTTTATATTTTGAAGGTTTCGTTGCGTGCGTTCGTGTTCAACTTTTAATATAACCCCTGGTTCATATTAGTATATTTGCATTGCAAACAACTTAATCCTTTAAAAAATCTATAGCAGTATTGATAAAATATAAGGAACACTGTGTAACAAAACGTCTCTACATAAACCACACGTGTTCATGTAGCGGCGCTAAACATGCTCCTGATATCACAAAGGAACACGTGCTTTATGGAAAGCTTTTCTAAAGTAACCTGATATAATGTAACTTTTGCTGTCACCTGCTGTATAGTTTTCCCCGAAAACGTTTACGAATTAATGCAAATATACAAATTTCGGTAACAGGTTTTTATGATTATTTGTGGAGGTAGTGTTTGATAACAATTTATGAAATTATTAAAAAATAAGACGATGCTCGTTAGCGATATAACACTTCTCAAAAACAGAAGTAAGCCTGCTGCAATGTATAGATGACACTTTATCTTTCTCAGCACAAAATGCCCTAAAATGACGTAAAACTGGAATCCTGCTGGATTCTTTTCCGGTCCGCGTCAATAATACTTGTGACGTCACTGTCCATACATGGCGCTTACATACAGTCCAAAAAATTCGAGTTGTTCGTACTGCCAGGGTCAGAAAGAAAACCGGACACCATATTATAATGAACATTTATGAAACAGTTTTCAAAATTTTCGTAACGTCTCTTTATAAAATGTTTTACGTATAATTGATGCATATTGACTTATCTATGATTTATTTATTATGATATTTTTAGCATATTTACGTTTTAATTGTGGATGTATTATTAACGACTTTGCGTTTACTTTAATAATACTTTATATTAAATTTCATTCTATTTTTTTCGAACATAACATAATTTTACTCCCTTTTTAACTTTACAAAAAAAATTGGTTAAAATGTTGCCAATCTTGACAATATTGCCATCTTATGTTCAATATCTATATAAAAGAGAATACTAAACAATGGCAATTGTCTCTTAGAACCAGATCATAAGCGGAACACAACGAAACATAATATAAATATCGCCGTATGACAAATATAAAGGTTTATAAAGGACGTTTGAACTGAAATTATTTCCCTTTATAAACCTCTATATGCTTACTTTGAATAATAAACCAGATAGCAGAAACTACACTGATAAAACACACAATCCTATGATCACCTTGTGTTATTGGTCGTTATATCTATATATTTGCTATGATATGTTATCATACCTCCAAAATAATCTCACATGATCATCATATGATATCGGTCGTTATATCTATATATTTGGTATGTTGTCACACCTCAGACGTAAACACACATGATCACCTGCAGATATCTTAGGAAAGGACAAAACTCTACAAAGTATGTATGGTTTGGTCTATTTTCGCATAATCTCATTATCTATCAATAATAATTATACTGTAAGTCAAAACATTTCATCTAAGATATATCGCTGTGTTTGTCATATGTGACGGTTAATTAAGAAATTATGGAATGTGTTATAGGAGCTAATCGTAATATCACAAATTGTGAAGGTTTTTGTTAGTAACTTTGTGGAGAATTGTTCTTCTATGTGCATTTATGTCTGATAGGTGAGGCTCCGTAAGGGACCAAATGCGTAGTAAAATATGATCGTGTGATTATCTTATACTATATAACAGGCTGACTTCTTCACATTATATCTAAAGTTAATATCTTTGCGTTACATGAAGACATTTCATATACGGGAAAACTGAAGTTCGTGGTAAAACATAACCTTGTTATTATCTTATTCGATAACTTGCTGTAATTATTCACATTATATCAAAAATGTATTATCTTTGTTTTACATGAAGTCATTTTATATTCAAGAAAGCGTTGTAAATGATAACTGATATTTACCGATTATCTTTCATTTGACAAATCAACAAAATAATACAGAAATAACATATTTAAACATTGATGTAGGTATCACAGTCATAATGGCGAACGCTGCACCACCTTCATTGGACTGGCAAACTGGGAAAACACTGTCAGAGTGTTTTGACCATATCCTCATTTCCGGTATAGCTAGTGACGTCACATTTCTTGTCGGCGAAGACAAGAAAAGAATTTCCGCTCACAAACTGGTCCTCATCAGCCGAAGTCCCGTGTTTTATGCCATGTTTGAGGGTCCGATGGCGGAGAAAGGGGAGGTAACAATTCCGGATACCTCTGAAGATGCTTTCCGGATATTTTTGAGGTATGTAAAAAGTGTATTACAAGGAGACTACACATTGGTATTTCCAAAAGCATCAAAAGAATATCAATGTAATGTGACTCGATACTCAAATGTATGCTGACTCAGTTGTTGCAATAGGTGTATATTCTATGAGGGCTTTAACTGGTTTCGAAAGATCACCATTTTCCACGTTTTTGTTCCATTTGATGTGAACAAAAGAAATGCAGCGCATATTATTGCGACAACAGAAATCTGTTTTTTTTCGCGATAAGGTCATATCAGCATTATCCTATTATATTATTATTATTAATCGGATTAATATTTTTTTTTGTAATTTTGTAATGTTTCACAAATATATTTTTCATATACGAAAAATAGCAAATTTTCTCACACTCACATCCATACATTCAAAATAACACTTAGTCATCATCCTCATCCTATCATCATCATCATCATCATCATCATCATCATCATCATCATCATCATCATCAGCAACATATGTCCATCATGTAACGTCATTGTTATAATCCATCATAATAAACGTCATAAACCATTATCTTGCATCACTGTCATCAACAATAATATATCACACCATTAAAGGAAACCAAAAATGCCATATCATCATCATCATCATCATTATCATCATCATACACCATCATACGACATCATTATTGTCATCTACACATTCAACCTCATCATCATCATCATCATCATCATCATCATCATCATCATCATCATCATCATCAACAACAACAACAACAGCAATATATGATATATAAATATCATCAAACACCCTCATATGACATCATGGTCATCACATCATCGTCATACTCATCGATAACAACGAATTGTCATTGTCATTATCCTAATTATACACTTTCATCGAGAGAGAGAGAGAGAGAGAGAGAGAGAGAGAGAGAGAGAGAGAGAGAGAGAGAGAGAGAGAAGGGGGATGCAACAAGCTAAAAAGGCTATGAAGAGATCCTGGCGATAATAGCAATTGTTAAAAAATGTTTCCATTTCCTCCAGTTAAATTCGAATTCCCTCTGAATGTATACGTATTTACTGTTATTTATAAGTTGATAATTGCATTCAGATTCAAAGAGTTGCTCAGGCATCTAGTCTTAATTAATATCAAGGTCGGGTTATTGTTGTTTATATTAAACGAAAATGTTTCTGTCTTAGAAAAGATGGAGGATTTGAAGTATCCTCTCACAGTTTTCTCTGTAACCACATACCTCGATTATACTACACTTCGTAATTTGCTATAAACATTCTTAAACTGTAATATATACATGTACATACTCACGTATCACATTAACTTAAACACTATACGGCATTGGAAAATGCATAGACCTGACGTATCCCATTGTGTGTTATCCTTATTGGCGACTAGTTTTGACCCCCTGCAGAGTTTTGAGAGTGTCATTACTAAGTTGGATTTTTACTTGTTTTATCGACATTTGATATAAACTAAGAGTGAATTTCCACGTCGACAATCTATGGTATTGGTTAAAAATTGGTTATCAGTCTATCTCAATACTTTACGGGGACCAAAAACCAAAAATATATTGTAAATATAAGTACGTATTGAATTGAACGTTCGGGGTTTAAAATCATTTAGATCAGATATGATACAACCCCGAGTACAGATATGATACAACCCCGTGGTCAGATACGATACAACCCCGTGTACTAAGCAAGTGCGATCTGTGTGAAAGTGGCCATTGCAGTTAACGGTTGTTGTTTTAATATCTTTTTTGTTCCCAGGTTATCTGTATACAGACACAATCGAACTAACAGAGAAGAACACAGTACCGGTTTTAAGTGTTGCCAGGAAATACTGTGTAGATATTCTTGTTTCACGGTGCGAGGAGTTTCTGGAGCTAGCTCACGAGTTCCTGATGGAAAATCTTAAAACGGAATGCCTTCAATTGATTTCTTACTCCCCGGACGATATACTACAGTCCTCATCGTTTGCTGACCTGTGTCCGAGCTGTGTGGTCAGTATTACCGAGTCGGATGACCTACAAGCAGACGAGAGTGACGTGTACAATGCCGTCTTATTGTAAGCAGAGGCGGAATGTACACGACAAAACCTGAAAGTTAGTTTTACAAATGTTTTTTCTGATAAACATTAGGCAAATTCATAAAACACATCTACAGACACGTATGAATACATCTTTGATAAATGTCGAGTACTCCTTCAATCCACCCCCAATCCAAGTACTCCCCCAATCCACTCTCCATCCAAGACCTCCTCCCAATCCGCTCCCCATCCAAGTACTCCTCCAATCCACTCTCCATCCAAGTACTCATCTAATGCACTCTTCATCCAAGTACTCTTCGAATCCACTCTGCACCCAAGTACTCCTTCAACCCATTCCCAATCAAAGTTCTCTTCCAATCCACTCTCCATCCAAGTACTCCTCCTATCCACTCTCCACCCAAGTATTCTTCGAATACACTCCCCATCCAAGTACTCCTCCAATTCACTCTCCATCCAAGTACTCCTCCAATCCACCCTCCATCCAAGTACTCCTCCAATCCATTCCCCATCCAAGTACTCCTCCAATCAATTCCCCATCCAAGTACTCCTCCAATCCATTCCCCATCCAAGTACTCCTCCAATCCATTCCCCATCCAAGTACTCCTCCAATCCATTCCCCATCCAAGTACTCCTCCAATCCATTCCCCATCCAAGTACTCCTCCAATCCATTCCCCATCCAAGTACTCCTCCAATCCATTCCCCATCCAAGTACTCCTCCAATCCATTCCCCATCCAAGTACTCCTCCAATCCATTCCCCATCCAAGTACTCCTCCAATCCATTCCCCATCCAAGTACTCCTCCAATCCATTCCCCATCCAAGTACTCCTCCAATCAATTCCCCATCCAAGTACTCCTCCAATCCACTCTCCATCCAAGTACTCCTCCTATCCACTCTCCACCCAAGTATTCTTCGAATACACTCCCCATCCAAGTACTCTTCCAATTCACTCTCCATCCAAGTACTCCTCCAATCCACTCTCCATCCAAGACCTCCTCCCAATCCGCTCCCCATCCAAGTACTCCTCCAATCCACTCTCCATCCAAGTACTCATCTAATGCACTCTTCATCCAAGTACTCTTCGGATCCACTCTGCACCCAAGTACTCCTTCAACCCATTCCCAATCAAAGTTCTCTTCCAATCCACTCTCCATCCAAGTACTCCTCCTATCCACTCTCCACCCAAGTATTCTTCGAATACACTCCCCATCCAAGTACTCTTCCAATTCACTCCCCATCCAAGTACTCCTCCAATCCACTCTCCATCCAAGACCTCCTCCCAATCCGCTCCCCATCCAAGTACTCCTCCAATCCACTCTCCATCCAAGTACTCATCTAATGCACTCTTTATCCAAGTACTCTTCGAATCCACTCTGCACCCAAGTACTCCTTCAACCTATTCCCAATCAAAGTTCTCTTCCAATACACTCTCCATCCAAGTACTCCTCCTATCCACTCTCCACCCAAGTATTCTTCGAATACACTCCCCATCCAAGTACTCCTCCAATTCACTCTCCATCCAAGTACTCCTCCAATCCACTCTGCATCCAAGTAATCCTCCTATCCACTGTTCACCCAAGTACTCCTCCAATCCATTCCCTATCCAAGTACTCTTCCAATCCATTCCCCATCCAAGTACTCCTCCAATCAATTCCCCATCCATGTTCTCTTTCAATCCACTCTGCATCAAGTAGTCCTAATACAATTGCTCCTCAAATCTTTTCTCCGAAGCAACGATTTACAGGACCTTTGATAAGGGCTAAAAATATACCACTCGCTTACTAAATTTAGATAAACTACATAATATATACATAGTCTATAATACTCTAGTATAATAATAGAAACCTCCTTAACTTCTATAGATAGAACTCAGGATGCTTATATTTAAATATAAGTCAACGATGTCCCCTTGACTAATTATAGTCACTAGCCTTCCTAATGATTGACTCTACGGATCACCGCGCCTGCCACTAAATGTAATACAAGCATGAAAACCCTAACCTTCATACGACCTACCTTGAATATAGAATCCCTCTTCTCTAAATATAACTCCTAACCTGACCTCAGAACTCTTTTAATATGCACTGGCCCTTACTTAAGAAAGAAACCTTCTACACTAAATATAGTTCCTAACTAACCTCTAAACATTTTTACATATACATTTGTCCTTACTAAGATGTTATCCTTCTACACTAAATATAACTCCTAAACTGACCTCTAAACATATTTAAATATACATTTGCCCTTACTAAGATGTTATCCTTCTACACTTAATATAACTTCTAAATTAAATTCTGCACTATCTAAATATATACAAACACTGACCAGAGCATTAGCTATTTAAACATATGCGTACTGTCGACAACAGCTCCAACATTGCAGTATCCTGTATCTAATTACACAACAGCAATCTAACATCCCACTAGGCTAGCCCTAACATCCACGCTGGTCAGTGCTTGTCCAACTACAAATCAGTTATCCTTACTGAGTATCTACCCTTGTAAATTATTTCTCTACACAATGTTACTCTAAACCTGACATCATTCTTACCACCGGACGAATAAATCGCCACATTATCTCCTGCCTGTTGTAAGCTCCTGCGAGTACATTCCACTTATATCCCAACAGCTAGCATGATCATTTATAAAAAACTAATATTATATATTATTGTCACAGTTATCAAAACACATCACCATTGTTGTCAAGTTCGTCACTGCCTTTCATTGACTCTAGACACAAGTCTTCAATGTCATAAATGTTCTGTTGTCGATACGTCCACAAAAGTTCTTTTGGTGTTGGGATTTTCACAATTCTTCGGGTGTTCGGGTATTGATAGTATACCGAAAGGTTCTGAAGTCTTTACTTTTTACAAACTTATCAAAGATTCATAAATAAAATCAAAATGACCCAATACGTATAAGTATATGCCAATTAACACTTTCTTTTAAGGCAACATTGTTGAATTGTTCAGTGTCAAAAGAGAGTTCATTTTTAAGATAATGTGTGTCCTCTTGTTGATGTTTTCTATCAGTTAACAATTCTCGTCTAAAGTCATCGCTGCTCAGTGGTCGAAACTCATCTTGGAATGGTATCATCGATATATAACCCAACAGAGTATTTACCCAATCATTCAAACAGAATACTGACAATAATCCCAACAAGAAACTGTCACACGTATTCCGAAATTGAATACTTTAACAATAGTGTCAACAGGTACCCCATGCTCCTTGTCTCACCTTCACATATGTGTTGGTCCACACGCGAGCTATTTTGGCCAAAGGTCTAAAGTTTTCTGATTTCCCTTGAATGCTTGTGAGCCTAATTTCAATTCTTGCAACGATCTTGTTTAATATTTTCAAGATGTCAGTGGGCTGTCCGGAAAGACTCCCCCTTCCCCCAAATGCCTCAGATACACCTGTCAAATCAGTGCCAGTCAGGAAATTCACATTTTAGATAATCAAACCATGTTAAAGCAGCAATAAGTTAGGTCAGGCTGTTTATGATTTATGCTGCCCCATATCAAGTTAATTGGTTGTTGCCTAAATTTAATTCCAGCCGTATCACTGATTTCCAGTCTGTTATAATATCCCAACTGTTTGCATATGTCATAACGGATATTACCTTTCTCTCAGCTTTGATACAGTGAAATGCACTTTATACAAAAAATCTGATCCTTTCTCGGTGATCACTTGTTGTCTTTTATAAACGACTTGTTTCTTGTCTTTGGATCTCCATGTTGATATGACAGTCTCTAGATTACAACAATAATAATAAGACAAATCTACACAAGTTTGTCCTTCCACTTTATACTAATCAAAGATATTCCCCCAATACATATACATTACAAACAATATCCCGAATACTAACACTTCATTTTCAGATCTGACATTTCTGACTACTTCTGAACATCACGTCTTTCCATGAAGCTCCATTATTGTTCTAGTAAAAACTTCCTAATGACAAAAAGTAACGAAGTCAAATGAGGACTCATGTTCAAACAAGTACACCTAACACTATCACAACTACGTACTATTCTGTACTGGTTTACCTAATTCACCCAACTCTCTGTAAAAGTCTCAAAACTACCCCAGTCCTTCCCGAAGTCTGGAGTAACTCTCTTCTTCATCCAATTTTGAACAGATTTAGTTTGCGAATGTACTATGTCACTTTGATATACTGCGTTACAAGACTATCCGACTATAGTTTAAACCACACATGTTCAATTATCTCAAGGCGTTTTCGTGTTTCAGAATATTATGTTGAGCTTCCGTCTGTAATCGTGGTAACCATCTAAAGCTAATTCAAATACATTTACAACAGTAAGGCAACCAAACATAAAAAAAAATATCATAACATTATTCCATTAAAGAAGTCTATATTATTTTTGCTTTCTCATTGTAGGCCACATCTGATAACAAAAGGAATGTCTTAGGAGATATCCTCTACACTGTCCGGTTTTCTGTGATGGATGATGATTTTTTTCAAAAAAAGGTTTGCCATCACAAGGTACTTCCTGCTGAGGATGCCATTCAAACAATCAACTATCGACATCACCGGGAGAAGGTCTCAGGCAGCAAACTTAATCATAACGAGAGAAGAATTGATAGGATAAAAGGAAAAGTATGGCGTGTTAAGGGATTCGTACACGATGATTGGGTTTATGGAATGGAGTCGGTGTCGTTTACAGTATCTGACAATATACGCTTACTAGGATTTGGATCATTCTACTCCCTCGGTGACAATACTGTCAATGTAGTCATTTACGAAAATAACGAAGTTGTTTACAAAGCTGATAAGATATCTCGGGTTAAAAGCGAATCCGATGATATTGGGGAAGTTTTGTTGAAGGGCAGCAAGTGCATCCATCTCAAACCTGACAATGTGTACACTATAACAGAACATACATATTATAATAGAAAGTGTTACAGCCAACAGACACTCGGCGATACATTGCAGTGCAAAGGTACAACGATCACATTTCAGACACCTTTTGTTACTTTGCCAAACGTCAAAGGACACAATAGAAATCAAGTGCCATATTTGTTGATGAAATGAAGTTGAATTAATAATTACATTTCGGAGTAGAAAATCATTATGGTGCAGTCACATCTGTTAACAGTCTGTATATTTGTTTAGAAACATTGTCACAGCCTCGGTGTTTTATATCCGAAGAAAAACCGTTCCGACTTGTTAAGTTGTTTTGCTACCTAAACTTGCTTATCTATTTAATGTAGCATATAGTAATATACGGAATATACATACATATTTTCACAATAATTTAATTTTCACAAGCATAGCATGCCCTTATTAAATTTAATTTTCACAAGCATAGCATGTCCTTACTATGATAATTCGAACCCTGGACCTATATATGATCAATCAGGATTCTTTTTAATAGTGCTAGCATTATGAAATTTTATAAAAATGTCATATTAAGTTTTTACAAATAGGAAAATCAATTAACAGTACAGAAATATATTATGAGTCAAAATAGTGTAACGTTCATAGTTTGGTACGTTATTGGGGACATCATGGGCTGCTGCCCTGATACAGGTAGAGGACATGTTACGGTGTAGTGGTCCGGATTGTCTCGTGTTACTGTATCGCTCCTATTGGAATACATTATAGTGAATCGTTCCTATTTGATTTTAACAAGTTAAGCTGTCTTGTATATCGTTTGTTTTATGAAACAAAACATGATATTGTATCGTTCTTGTTTGAATATATGTCATAGTATTGCGTTATTGATTTAGCAAATCATAGATTATCAGATTATTTTATCATAAAACATAATAGTGCATCGTTCCTGTTACAAAAGTCATATTATCATTTTTCATTTAGCAAATTATATATGGTAAAGCGTGTCTTTTTTATACAATGTATTTATACATGGTAATATATCGTTGTGTAGCACTTTTGGTTGGACATATTACATAACGTTAAGCGGTTCTTTTATAATTTTTTTTTTTTTTTTTTTTTTTTTTTTTTTTTTTTTTTTTTTTTT
>NW_018403983.1:628780-707102 GCF_002113885.1 Mizuhopecten yessoensis
TTTTTTTAAGGGTTTTTGCTAATTCATTCATAGTAATTGGACCTTCTAAACTTACTGACTCAAGGGGGGATAACTTTGGCACAATATATGTTCTTAAAAGTTCATTGAGATCAACATCCTGAAGTAACTGATTTTTCTTATATAAGTTTTCATAGTAGTTTTTAGTTTCTTTTAAGATTTCTGTTTGATCTAAAATTACAGTCCCATCCTCCATAGTTATATTAGGAATTATCTTACTAGTAAAGTTACGTGATTCTAGCCCACAGAAGTATTTTGTTGGTTTTTCACCTTCACTTATCCACTTGGCCCTTGACCGTATCATATTACCTGCTATCTTATGTTTTCTAATTTCTTCTAATTCTTTTTTCTTTTCATCTATGTTATTTAAATCTGTATTATTAGGAACTGTTTCTAAGTTTTTAATTTGATTTATGAGATCCTTTTCTCTTTCATTAGATTTTTTTTTCACATAGCTAGAGTATGAAATGGTTTTACCCCTTATTTCCATCATGAGAGTTTCCAAGAATAATTGATCATTTACAGTAAAGGTTATTTCATTTAAAGGAATTGCATTTAAATTATTTATGTTGTATACTGGTAAAGAGTATTGTTGTTTTATAATGTCTATAGTAGATTTGATGAGAGTTACATATTCTAAATCAAACAATAAAGAGTTATTAAATTTCCATAATCCCCTACCTTTTTGAAAGTTGTGAAAAGCTAAGTGTATGACAGAAATAGAGTGATCAGATCGGTAACTTGGTTCAATTACAGAAGATGTTAGACTTGGTAGTAAACTGTCAGATATTAATATGTAGTCTAACCGTGCTTGTTTAAGAGGAGTTTTCTTACGCCATGTATATCTTTTAATATTGGGGTTAAGTTCTCTGAAAGTATCTATAATTCCAAACTCGTCTTTGAACTCTATAACTTTATTTCTTGCATTTGGATTATTTATATGTTTGTAATTATCACAATCTAATTTCGGATCCATAGTAATATTAAAATCTCCACATAATATATATTTATTATTACCCAATTCTTCTATAATATTCATTAACTCCTCGAAAAATACTGGTTGGTCAGTGTTAGGTCCATATAGTGTTATCAAAGTAAGTTTCTCTCCCTGTATTTGAATATCAAGTGCTAGCATATTACCGTTAAAATCCTTTCTTACCTGTAAGACTTTATACTCGAAATTATTGTTAAAAAGTATTGCAGTTCCTCTAGAGTTAGAGTTAAAAGAGTTAAAAATACAGTCAAATCCCCAATTCGAACGAATAATTTTTTCCTTGTCGGCTGTAAAGTGAGTATCCTGTAGACAGTAAATATTGTACCTTTTCGCTTTTAAATAGGAAAACACATCTTTTTGTTTAACTAGATCCCCAAGACCCTGGCAGTTGGCAGATAGAATCGTTATGCTATCGACGACAGACGCAGCGCATGGTATAATAGTAATGACCTAGGCTTGCAGTACATATAAACACGAGGGGTAGTATACTCACACAAAACAAATATATACACAAAAGCGATAGTAGAGGTCCAAAAGTAGCAGGATGAAATCGAAACCCACCGTGTTTACACATGGCACACAACACTTTCCAGCTTCCTGTTAAGCGTCACAAAGATAAAGATTTTTGACGTGCGTTCGATACACATAACTGGGATATATTTAGAAATATAATACAAGTAACACATATTCAAAAGTAATAAGTTGATATCTTGACTTAAATCTAATAAATAGTTAATTGTGAACCATGTGTAAACACAATATCTACAAGTCATGAATATCATCATTCTTTTATAATAATACACAATAGGATATCGTTTTTGTTCAACATAGTCTTACATTACTTATGGGTAAACATCATGGAATTATACAATATCTGTTTGAGTAGAGGATAGTGTTGCGCTCAGGACTGGCTATATGTTTGGGTAGAATGTCTTACTCTATGTTTTTGTAAAAGTGGTAGGGTTATTTTGTTTTAACGAAAACCTTCCACGTCCAGCGAAAGGATTATCAGATAAAAAGGTAAATTATTTACTTGTCAACTGTTTTGTTTAATTCTTCAATCCAGCTTAGTGCTAAACTGGAATTAAGCTCGCCCTATTCGTGGTAAGTGACATGTTTTTGTTTGTATTTGTGTAGATGAAAGTTGGTATATTCACGCAGCTGGTGTTGGAGCATATTGTTAAACATTTTATTTAAAATATATCTGATTGGTTTATACATATAACAGTGAACCTGATCTGTCCTTAAAATGATATCCAAGGACATTAAAAAGAGTGGGAATACTAATCCAGGCGTTGACGAGCCTTCAAACGGGCCTTCAAACTAAGAGCTCCGCTGTAAACCCTCCGAATATTTCCTATCAAAATTGAATGGTATGTACAATTTTCCATATTGTATTTGATACATACTTTATAAAACTATTACAATGACGAGACGATGATACTTTACCGTTATAACCCATCTCACAATTAACAAAGATTTCTACAGCAATATTGGAGTTGATCACTTTATCATCAAGCCTTAAGAATGTCGTAGAACATGACTTAGAAAACTAATATATATATTAATTGATAGGTGTAGATTGTTTCGGCCTAGAAGTTGAAAATGTCCTCATGCATATTTAGCCACCAAATGACAGTTTCTGAAAACCGCAGCGTTTAAAATTTGTCGGTGGTTTAAACATTTTTTCCTTGAAAAGATCTATAACTGGGTTTTTTCGCCTAGAACTTCACTTTCCAAATCTTAGAACAAAATAACCTTTATTGTTTCAATGGTGTCGACGAAAAGGTATGCAGTAAATGATCTTTGATCATATATTGCAAATAACTAAATGCAATATACTTACATGGTTCAACACAGACAGATAAAGTATTTGTTTCTAACAGCATTTTGTAATACTTAAAACATTTAAAACGGTTTTTTTCTATTATTTTGGTTTCGATGGGAATGATGAAGTTATAAACGGCTGTTCGGTTTATAGGGTATAAGGTTAGTTAAGGACGTACGTATATGCGTGTAATATACGCAAGCATGTGTGAACGATGCCTGGAGGCAGGTTACAATGCATGTTGGCGTTCTTGCCTCTTTGCGTTAGCGCCGATCTGATGATTACTATGTAGTGCTACCTAACTATAATACCACGCCGAAGGCACCAATCACAGTATTCCATCCGGTCACATTACACTGATATAGCGTGAACTAGTTGTTAAGGAATGAATAATAATTACCTATTATAAGGACTTTGAGATGTCCCGGCGTGGAGACAGAATCGATTGCCTTCCTTTGACGGATATTTCATACTTGGAAGGTTTCCTGAAAAAAGGCGATTAGAAACGATACGGTTGTTTGAAAGAAAAGAGAAAATATAAAGATTCCTATCATAGCAATGTAGGTTGCAGATCGATTTATTTCCTTCCTTGGGTCAAAATGGAAGGTTTGCTGAAAAAAGTTGGTTAAAAACGATAAGAGACCATATATAGATTATAAACGTGGTAATGAAGGCAGTAGAGCAATTTGTTTCCTTCAATCACTTTCAGCAGAAGACACAGAGGAAAACCTTGAATGTAAAGGGAGTCCAACATTTGTCATCTTTCACGATATAGAGTGTGATACAGCAAGTCATTTCTTTCCCCGAACTTGCAGCGAATATCCATGTTTTACGAACTTAATTGAATATTGATAGATTATTTAGTTATTATTTATCTATTTAATCTCCAACTGCAATCCTGTTATGTGAAGATATTTTTTATAAATATGATTATTTATGGCGACTATTACTTGCCTTTAACGATGTATTCCTTTTAGAAAAGACAATCCATGATTATTCTTTTAAATTTGAATATCTTATTATTGTTTTGTAAACTATAGCACTAAATTCCAGTTTACTCTCAGTTGCGAATTCAAACACAAATATATGTTCAATGAAACTTTCTGTCAAAACCATCATCCTGTTTGCATAACCTGACAAATACATAGAAGACTTATCAACGATATTTGTCTCGAGAACTCTTATGGTATGAAAGACAAATATTCATAATATACCCATCGACATATGACATTACTGTAGTATGGACGCCCTAGTTTACATAGAGGCTACCCCGTTTATAGGGCTTGAACGATAAACCAGATAGCAGACGAAAACAACAATTATAACACATTCATATGACTACCTGCTGTTATTGGCCGTAATGTTAAGTATGATATACCGTGTTACCTCCAACAGACAAACTTTCTTTTTAACAGAAATTAGCGGCGCAGTCATTCAAATGACCTCCTTTGTTAGACCTGAAAAGGACCCGGTAAGGTATGAATAGAGTGAGGCCCTTAAAGGTGTACGTATGTGTGTATATGCCGTTGTATATTGTACTATAGGAAGAACAGTTTTAACGCTTACAATAGTGAATAAGAATTTCCGCTCACAAACTGGTCCTCATCAGCCGAAGTCCCGTGTTTTATGCCATGTTTGAGTGATAATTTAATACAAATTGTACAAATAATATACTGCACAGGAATAAACTTCGATGCCAGATAGTGTTAACCTCATAATTTGGTATAAACTTGGGCACCTGATGGTCTGCTGTCCTAATACAGGTAGAGGATATGTAACGGTGTAGTGGTCCTGATTATCTCGTGTTATTGTAACGTTCCTATTGGAATACATTAAAGTGAATCGTTAATGTTTGATTTTAACATAGTTTAGCTGTCTTGATTGAGAAACCATGGTATGATTTATAAAAAAAATACTGCAACGTTCTTGTTTGAATGTATTGTAACAAAGTTATACCCCGTCTTTATTTCCTAGCTGACGTAAGCTTCCAGCCCACCAGAATTGTGTTTCACAATTCATGTGTAATTTACTGGGATTCATCGAGTCCTCCCAGCCACACAGTTGAGATAGTATAGGAGCCATTAACCCTAGACTGACCACTCTCTGTTAAAAATAGGGATCTCTACGTCATGAGTAGGGGGGGGGGAGCAGAGTAGCCACTCAATAGTGAAGCGACCCCCTCCTTTCATCCGGGACCCTGGCCGATGGAGCCCAATTTGATTGGTCAATTAGTCAATAGGTGTTAATGAGGGTCGTATAAAAAGAGGTGCGCGGCTCCCTAGGGCTTGTTGAGATAAGGGATTTCACACGATACAGATTGGATTATACACATCATTACCTATTATAGATAGCGGCTTGTTAAACGAAGATGACTCAAGCCGGACTATCAGGCAGTTGGGTAAATACATAATATGTCTTACCATTTGTTTAGATAAGTGCTTATTACTGTAATATTACCTTATAGAAGTGTTTCATAATTTCGGGGGATTTTCCTACCTTGAAGATTTATATCTTACTTCGTTATCTTGGGTCTTAACTAACTGTGTATAGTTACTAATTTCCCAACTTTATTAATCAACTAAATTATTTGTTTAGACCTTATTAACTCCTTATCTCATCCTCAGGCATGGAGGGGGGTGATTTTTAGCTGTAGTGTCAGTGGTCACAGGAGTGACGGCAGCGATCATAAAATCACCACTTAGTCATGCCTGATTACTAGAACGACAACCTGTAGAGATTCATCCCATAAAAGTGTTAGGCAGAAACCACTTAGAATTACCACCAGATTTGGTTTAACGTGTAAATGTGAAGTGTCAGTCTGGAATAGGGTAATTCTTATAACTTGCGTGGAGAATAGAGAAGTGTCAACAGTGCCTCTGGATGTGTTTTGTGTATTCCACTGGATTATCGTGTAACCCTGGAACTGGATACCGTTTATAAAGAACTTGTGTTAGGTTCATAAGGGATTGATGTGCTCACTGTGCAGTATATTGTGTCAGGTTCATAAGGGATTGATGTGCTCACTGTGCAGTATATTGTGTCAGATTCATAAGGGATTTATGTGACTACTGTGCAGTATAATGTGTTAGATTCATAAGGGATTTATGTGACTACTGTGCAGTTATATTGTGTTATACGCATAAGGGAAATATGTGATTACTGTGCAGTTATATTGTGCTAGATTAATACTGGATTTATGTGACTACTGTGCAGTATATTGTGTCAGATTCATAAGGGATTTATGTGCTCACTGTGCAGTATATTGTGTTATATGCATAAGGGATTTATGTGATCACTGTGCGGTGATATTGTGTTAGATCCATAAGGGATTTATGTGACTACTGTGCAGTTATATTGTGCTAGGTTAATACTGGATTTATGTGACTACTGTGCAGTATATTGTGTTAGATTCATAAGGGATTTATGTGACTACTGTGCAGTTATATTGTGTTATATGCATAAGGGATTTATGTGATTACTGTGCAGTTATATTGTGCTAGATTAATACTGGATTTATGTGCTCACTGTGCAGTATATTGTGTTAGATTCATAAGGGATTTATGTGACTACTGTGCAGTATATTGTGTTAGATTCATAAGGGATTTATGTGACTACTGTGCAGTATATTGTGTTAGATTCATAAGGGATTTATGTGACTACTGTGCAGTATATTGTGTTAGATTCATAAGGGATATATGTGACTACTGTGCAGTGTATTGTGTTAGATTCATAAGGGATTTATGTGACTACTGTGCAGTTATATTGTGTTATATTCATAAGGGATTTATGTGATTACTGTGCTGTTCTAGTGTGTTATATTCACAAGGGATTTATGTGATCACTTTGCAGTATATTGTGTTTCAGTCATAAGGCGTTTATGTAATCACTGTGTATTAGTATTAAGTTGTATTCATACAGGATTGACAAGGTTATTGCACAGTGTTAGTTATGAGGGATTTAGGAAGTGACTGGATTTATATTGTGTTGCATTCATAAGGAATATATGTGGTGAATGTGCAGTGGTATTGGGAAGTCAGTACAACCAAAGTGTTGACGGTATAATGAGTTGTGTAGTTTAATTAGTTACTAGTGATCAAGTATTTTGTGCTATTGGTGAAGGGATTATTATTATTCTGTTGTTGTTGGAATATTACCCGACCAGGAGATAGGGATTTATCGTCATATTATGTCATTGTGTTGCCTTACCAAATTTCCGCTATTAGTACTCCTAGAGGAATTTTACTCTGAGCTTACTTTCAACGTTAAGTTTTCCCCTCATATTTTGGATAGTCAGCCTATAATCAAATTCAATCATATTTCATTAGCAATTAGAAGAGTACGTGTTGTTATAGTGTTTACACTCGACCAGTGGATTAGATTTCATCAAAGGGAGTAACCAATGGTTATCATCGACTGGGGTGGCACACGTTCTCTCCCAGGCACTGTCGGGGGTAGCTGATTAACCGCCAGCTGCGCGCAGGCCCCAACGGAGAGGACATATCTCGAGGATCGGTACGTCTTAACCATTACGGAACCCACCTTTGTGGAGACTACGAACTTGGATATCACCTTTTGGCAATACCTTTGATTACGGAACCTAGGTATCAGGATCAAGACCAAGACTTCATATTTTATGTAAATAGTCGGCACACAATAAATGTACATATTTGTATTTAATGAATCATGGATTTCATTTAAGTAAGTTACCGGAATCGCTTACAAATCTGGGCTCGTAACACATTTTTCGAACCTCAAGACCAGTAAGGCCTTGATAAAACTTTAGTGACGGCCTGTCAAATCGAGCCTTTGGCTCATTGCACTAGTCTCATATATTAACACATGTATATTTGAGGCTGGGTCAATAGCCATTTTACAAGACAGGTATAGTTTAGTTAATTAGTCGTCACGCACATATGGTGGCAGCGGTACTACTTCTCACATTACAGAGTTACAGACTTTGATTGATCAACCAATAATGACCATGGACGGACAACTGACGGATAACGCAGTCTAGACTTCCGTCAATACCTGAGGTCAAGGGCAGGGCCGTGACCGATAGGGGGGTTACGTCACAGTATGTTAAAGTGCTGCATTTTTGATTTACCAAATTATAGACTATCAGATTATTTCATAATAAATCAGGACAGTGTATTTATTTCTGTTACAAACATCATAGTGTTGCTTTCTCGATTTAGCAAATTATAGTAAAGCGTGTCTTTTGATACATTGTAATCATACATGATACGGATTGAACAAAGGACAATGTAAAGATCCCGTACACATAGCATTGTAGCGTTAGTTCAGGTCAAGTATGATGCTACCTGTATTATTTGTGTGTGTCATTGACTTGTAATATTTGTTCCTGCTTAGATAACGAATAAAGCTTTGTTTTACTTATGTGTGATTAGGGCTTGAACGATAAACCAGATAGCAGACGATAATAACAATTATAACACATTCATAGGACTACCTGTTGTTATTGGCCGTAATGTTAAGTATGATATACCGTGCTACCTCCAACAAACTTTCTTGTTAACAGAAATTAGCGGCGCAGTCATTCAAAAATGGCCTCCTTTGTAAGACCTGAATAGGACCCGGTAAGGTATGAATAGAGTACGGGTGTACGTAGGTGTATACATGCTGTTGTATATTGTTATATAAGGAAATGTTTTTAACGCATTTAAGCTGCATACATATTTAATATGTAATGACTATATTTCTCTTTTAAAGGGATCTTTCAGTTTATACCTGTATTTTTAATAGCTGGTTCATTATTCCTAACGCCTATTTTCCAATAACGATTTTTTTTATTTTTTTTATATACGTTACGATGCCCATTGTCAATGTTTTTGACTAATAGCTTCTTTGCATGGAATGCCCTCTGACTGTATACCTATAGTATATTGTATCGACGCAGAATAGTTTCTTAAAACGATTAAAGACTGTCATCATCAGCTGTTAAGCTATGCCAACAGGATGTAGGCAACCACTGTTATTTTTCTAAAATGATAGTGTACACTTAAATCATGCAAACTGACATCATCTGACATACATTGTATGTTAACTTAAAAGAGGTTGGTTTAAAACGGTCATATTTTTTCCTTGCTGTATTCCTACTTGTGTTTGTGAACAATTATGATATTAGTACTATTGATAAGTTCTAAATGGACGTAGATATACAGTACAGTAAACACTGACATTGTTCGACTTTCTGCATCAATAAATACACTTTTAAATATGCGTGCTTTCTTGCTCAGTGTTGCTTGAGATTACTTTATGGAACACCTTATCGATTCCAAATCATTTATATTGGTACAATTGTATACTGATCAATTTGAATGAAATAAAGACGGTACCAATTTCCGTGGAACAACTTATTTGATATTGTTAACTCGGTGTCCGAGTCTGGCTTTTGCAAATGTTATCATTTTTCATAACAATATTAGTTGCCTTTATCTTGAAGTAATATTACCTGTTCATAAAATGAAGAAAATAACATCATTTTTAATGATAAAATAATTAATACAGATAATGGACAAATTGTTATTGCAGTTTATATTTTATGTCTCATTTTATCGTTATTAAACGTTAACTTGACATCGTAATTTTGGATAATGTGGTTAATAAGAAATTCTTGTAAATGGAAATATGTACTTATAACATTGGTGTGAACAATTTTAATTCAAATATAACTGTTTGCGTAGCACTAACGTACCGTTTGCGTAGCATTTCCTTAGCGGTTTGACGTATACGGGTCTGTATGTTATGTTGAAATCAATTCTGAATTCATATGCTATTTCTTTCCCTTAGATATTTTTTTCATATTTATAATGGCTTTGCTATCTTCAAGTACCCTTTGCTAGACCCCTTACCATGTATATCAGGTGCATTTGGAAATACCATTTCATTTAATTTTCGGTTTGGATTGACACTGATTCTATCCCAAGGACGAACAATTATATAAGGTATGTAGCGCATGCTATTGATACATTTTCACATAAATTCATGTATAACTGCATCACAATGTAAGTAAACTATTATATTACGGATAATTAACGATTATCTTTGTCACGGTAAAGGGAGCACAACAAGGTGAGTCTCTTATTGTGTACTATAAACAGTGTTCATTCACGGGTAAAGGTAAAAGAAGAAAATATAAAGTAAACACTAATTTAAACATATAAACATAATGTAATGTTGAATGTTTGTAACAAGCTACGGGTAATATAAAATAAATTGAAAAGGTGGCATTTGTAGTTCCTGTCGTGAAGAAGAATGTGACTTAAACCATTGTTTATTTGTGTGTTTTGAGTAACTACATACATTACGTCATCGCGTGAGGCCCCATAAGGGACCGAATGTGTAGTAAAATATAACCTCGTGTTTAGCTTAAACGATAAACAGCTGTTTTCATCTAACCTCTTAATGAATAGTATTATTAAAATTAAATTTCATACACGAGAAGAATTCTGTGTGATAATTAACTTTACCGCATGTAATAGAGACATTACACATTTAAACACCGATACTAGTATCACAGACATAATGACGACTGCTGCACCACCTATATCTGACTAGCAATCGGGGAAAACCCTGGCAAATGATTTGACCATATCGGCACTTCCGGTACAGCAAGTGACGTCACTATGGTAACTTAACAATAAAATATCCACGGAAGTCATCATTTCTAACGATAGTTTATGTGTTTATTGTCAAACAATATGATGTGAATATCATTTATTCTTGTACTCAGTATGTTACACTGAGAGGAACGCGATCCCTTGTTATGTTATGTTTGTTTGTAGTGCTGTATAAAATGTTAGGTACCCGACGGGGGGAATATCTTATTATCATCAAAATATAGATACGACCTCGTGTATAACTAGCAGTTACGGTATTATAACAGGATATATATTTCTACTGAACCTTGCATCATACGGAAATAAATAAATAGTGTTACTTTATATGTAAAGGGTCGCTATCGTTGTATTGTCGTCATATTCGTCTTGTCTCAATCAGATGATTGGTTTGGTTTTATTTCGTTGAACATCTTATCAATAGCTAAGTTATTTTAAGGACGGGCATCCATGTGTACTATTAATGGGTGCATATGTGTATGTGTGCTTGAGACAGGGAATGTTTGTGTATTTGCCTCCTTGTGATAGTGTGGATCTGATGCCGACTTTACAGTGCTATCTCATTGAAATACCATGCCGAAGGCACTCAGCACACCATTCCGACCGGTCACAATATACTGACAACGGCTGAAACAATTGTTAAGCAGTGAATACAATCTACCATTTAAAGGATTTTGGTATGTCCCGGCCTGGAGACAGGACCCATTGCCTTTCTCACCTGGGCGAACGCTCAACATTAAAGCCAGAATTGCTTTTGTTTCCCAAAGTAGAGAGACCATAAGTAAATAGTGCAGGGGGATCAAACATTAGTCGCCTCTTACGAAACATGCGCTCGGTAACAGATTAATTTGAGAACTCGACACGACAACTAGGGGAAAAAAACAAATTTGCAAAACTTGGAAATTTAAACCCTTTTTCTATAAATTTGGTATGTTGTCACATCTCCACATACAATTAGCGGATCAACTTGTTGTTTTGATCGGTATACCTATTTATTTGGTAAGATATGTTTTCACATTTCCAACAAAAACACACATGATCACCTTGTGATATTGGTCGTTATATCTATATATTTGGTATGTTGTCAAACTTCCAACATAAAATTATCTTGAAATTACTCCATGTTGACCTCAGACTCTATACTAACAAGAACCATGTGCATACAAAGATTACGTTTGTTTAAACTATTACAACAGACAACTCTCGCACGTAAGCCACACTGCCAGAAAGTAAGGATAATTTTTTTTTTAATAATATTGGTATTACAATTTCTTTTGACACCACATGACACAACGTTGCATACTGAAGGGTATTGTAACGCAAGCAGCACTCTTTGTGTTTTTCTTATGTTTCAGAACAAATGTATTTTCATTTCATTTATATTATTACTAATTATAAACCTTAAATTGACAACTCGGGCATTAGGTGCAGTAGCCACTCACAAAGTTAGGTCTTTCTTCATTACTAAACTAGACTTTTAAATACATTGTGGATGATGCCTACTTGTTTTAATGTTTAGGTTTTGAAACATACCTCAATTGATCAGTCGTTTTAATATCAAAATTATATTTAATTTTTTTTCTGTTAGGTATAAACGTGTAAACCATTGCTTCTTTACGTTTATGCTATCTTCTTGTACCCTCTACTGAGCCCTTTATGGTCTATATCAAGTATGTTTTGGAAATACCCTAACTTTTGGTTGCGAACGACACTGCTGTTAGCTTAGGAAAGAGCAATTTTACCACTGCAACGAAAATGATACATATGTTTCCTTTAGTGTACTTATTTCTAAAAACTATTTTCATACGGTAAAACGTACCAATGTAAAAGTTACAGTAATGATTTCATCATTATACAGATATAAAGGTGTAACACTAACTTTGATTATGCAGATGAAATGGCAACTTCTTCACCTTCATCATACTGGCAAGTTGGTAAAACGTTACCAGAATGCTTTGACCATGTCTTCACTTCCGGTATAGTCAGTGACGTCACATTCCTTGTCGGCGAGGAAATGGAAAGGATTTCCGCCCACAAATTGGTCCTCATGAGCAGAAGTCCAGTATTCTACGCCATGTTAGAGGGACCGATTGCCGACAAAGGGGATATACCAATCCCGGATATTTCTGATGAGACATTTAAGTTGTTTCTGAGGTATGCATCCTTTGGTTTGTGATTGTATTGACCTGTTGTTTCACGATGCGATCTCGTTAAAGTCAACTGGTTTGGGTCCTGTGAAGGAGCTATCCTGTCTACAATGTTATTACTGGCACATATGTAATTATTTCGTAAAATAAGCAACAAACACAGAGTAACATTATAATTCTGGAGGTTTACCATTTTACAATAATATTATCTTCAACAACATTCATCCGTTTTGAACTATGTTAGATTTTAGTTTTACTTTATTGTTTACATGTACATCTGCTGTATATGTATATGTCATTCGACCCGGGACGTTTTGCAAATTGATATAAAGCGCATACACTGTGTCGAACAGAACAATACAAATAGATCACTCCGTCATATCTTGACAAAAGGACCAGTCGGTCTTGAAACGCTGCGAATTTTTGTATACGTACATTTAATATTTGGTAAAACTTTGATATAACCTTTAACATACTTTGTTTTGCTTTGTCATTGATTTGAGCACGATGGTAGTGTACTAAGCAATGTAACTATAGCTACCGGTACCAAAAATAGTAATACTGATACTTAAATGGTTCAGTACAACATTTGTGTTTAAAAAGTAGCTCTGTACTTCATGTTCTATGTATCACATCTATCTAATCCCATTTATGTTATATAGGTATCTATACACAGACTCAATTGACCTGACGTTGAGGAACGTGGTCCCCGTGTTAAACGCTGCCAGGAAATATTTTGTTGACATCTTAGTTTCTCACTGCGAGAAATTTCTTGCTTCGAATTTATCATCTGATAACGCCTGTCTATTTCTGGAGCAGGCTCATGTCTTCGTGATGGATAGTTTGAAATCGGACTGTCTTCGATTCATTGATGAGAATCCTACCGCTGCTCTGACTTCTGAAGCCTTCACTGACCTGTGTGTGAGCTGTGTTACCAGTATAACGGAGTCTGATGATCTTCGTGTTACTGAGAACAACGTGTATGAAGCCATCATCAGATGGGCGGAGGCAGAATGTGCTCGTCAGAACCTCGAGGTAAGTTGTTTTGTATCATTAATTTCATTTGAAACATTTCAATTTTTATATATATTTAAGATAATTCCTTCTAAAACACAGATTTATTTGCTCATCTAAAAGATTTCTAGTAATGTATTTTCCAGTTTTGGCACATAATTTCAAAGCAATATGAAAATTCCAAGGATTCATAATTTTATAATAATGAATTATGAATGCTAAATATATGTATACTAGCGGAAAAATAAACTGTGCATGCCTAAAATGTGTTATAAAAATAAAGTGTATGACGTAGAATAACAAGATTTTCAGGGACAATTTTTTTGTTATTTATTAACAGTTGCATTCCATTTTCCACGTTATGGAATCAATAAGTTCCGCTCAGGAATGACGTAAATACAACATGGCTCAATACTGAGTTCACAAAGTTAATACCTTGTATGTCCACCGTTTGCTTGCATGCAAGCATGGCAACGTCGACGCATGGAGCCTATCAGACGGTTCAAGAATGCTTGTAGGATGGCATTTCAGATCTGTACCAACGCTGCAGCCAAATCAGCCAACGTTACCGGTTGATTAGGTCATGCCCGTAATATGCGCTTCATTTCATCCCAGACGTGTTCAATGGGCGATAGATCGGGGGATACATAAGGCCAGGGCAACACGTCAACGTTCTGCTGGGCCAGAAAGTCCATAGCGACACGAGCTGTGTGTTGCCTGGCGGTGTCCTGCTGTAGCGTAATGTGACGTTGCTGCCCTTGCACGAATGGAACGACGTGGGTCCGGAGGATCTCGTCACGGTAACGTAGCGCGTTCAAATGCCCGTTAACAACCACCAGAGGCGTTCTCGCGTTGGCTGTGATGCGCCTCCGCTGAAAGAACGTCGTTGTACCACACACGCGTCACTGAAACGTTCTCCAACGTGGCGATACACTCTGGAACGGCCGTGACTACTATCCAGGTGGACTCGCGACTCGTCCGTAAACAAAATGCGTGCCCAATCCGGTCGAGTAAATTGCAGATGCCTTTGAACCAGGCCAGACGTTCTACACGATGACGTGGCAGAAGAACTGGGCGGATTGCAGGAGGTCGCGGACGGATAGCTCGTTCACGCAATCGGTTCCGTACAATTCTCGGGCTTATTGGTAGCAACCCATGGTTTGTCCGTGCAGTCAAACTTGCCGTTTGGAAGCTTTCTCAAATGGACAAGCCGAATATGGTTGTCCTGTTGACGTGACGCCACACGTGTTCGTCCCGCACGAGGTCGATCGCCGACGTTGCCAAACTGTTGATGTCGTCTCCACAAACCCCGGATTGTGTTTCGATGGACATGAAACGTGTAGAGACACCGGCTTGGCCGATACCAGCTTGAAGCATACCAATAAGCCGGAGGCGGTCATTTTCATTGAGCCTCGGCATAGCATTAATCACAAAATAAAACGTTATAATGCTGTTGTACTGTTCACTGGTCTCAACAGAGTGACCCAACAGTTGAAAAATACAGTTTCATTGTCGAATTGGATGGCTGGACGAGACAAACGTGCAAACTGGTCAACGCCTATAGAGAGCAAACTGCACGGGAAAAACTGGCAATGACACACTAGCAATGTCTGCTCCAATATAGCTGCTAATACTATTCCAATCCATGGTGCCGTGTATTTTCTAGTCCATGGCAGGTCTACCGGTAAAGGATACGTGTTGTTACCGTTATTTGAATGTCTTACTGTTATCACAAAGGTGAAAGCATGCTACTTTAAAGTTTGGTCCAATGTAATAGATTGTGCCAAAGATCATATGCGTTGTACCATATAGTTGTTAAAGGCCAAAAACCGTATTCTAACTTATTCCATGGTGCCTGAAGTTTAATATTTGTCAGTTTACCATCTTATCAAGGCAACTTTATAAAACACTCAGTAGTGTCTTTGGGTAGCAGTCTACAGTAGAGGGTTGTGGCCATGGGTTATTTTTTTGTTAAATGGCTAACCCCTGTATAATGATATGTAAAAAAATATATAAAAATTAAACTGTACTAAATTTGGTATAAGCATGATGAAGTGGGCTATGTGAGCTTCACATTTGTAAAAAAAAAAGTTTTTGGTTCGAGATCAAAATTTTGGCCATAATCCGAAAGGGTAGCTAGCTTTGCTAAAATTTTGACAACAGCACACGACGCAAAATTGCAAAAAATCGAGTTTTACAACTTTACTGGGACCCAGATTAATCTGCAACCAAGTAGGTAATCTTTAATTTCAGACAGAACTTATGAAAAAAATACTAGCTGTGGGGGTCAAATTTTAGGTCAAAAATAACATTTTTTGGCATTTTTTGGTAATTTTTGATGTGGTAACCATGGTTTTCACACAAGTGACATACATAGAAAAAAAGGGGTTTATACACTTCTCATGACTTTATATGTATTGTAAATGTAATGCAGTTTACAACTATATATACATGTATATATGTGTTGTGTAGGGTAAATCCGCTGTGTTTACATTTCCTCGACATGTGCCTTGTTTTTCAGAGTCGGGCCATTTCTACTGTAGACAGCTACCTTGGTTTGAACCTACTATTTATAAAATATATGAGAGCGTCTGCGTGCAATTTTTTTTTTCTCCCCATATTCTTTCCCGACGTGAAAATGATTTCAATTATAAGTCTCAGGCCAAACGATATATTCCTAACTGTTTTGTGTTCAATTACATTGTTTGTGTAACTATATGCTTCAAAAATTAATATTCCGGTTTATTTCAGACAACAGCAAACAACAAGAGAGAAGTTCTTGGGGAGACTCTGTACACGGTACGCTATCTTCATGTTGACGAGGAGTTTCTACTCGGTAAGATTTGTTCTGATAAGATACTAAAGCCAGATGATGTCGTGGAGATTATTAACCACAAAAGAAATAAAAAACCTTTAATATCGAAAAAATTAATGACGAAGAGACGGTTTGGTAATCCGGAGAGATTTTACAGAAATGGACCAGTAATCAACGATTTTTGGAATGCACCAGTCGATGAGGCTATATCATTCAAAACAGACAGCGATGTGCATTTATTTGGGTTTGGGTCATTTTTTACGAACGTCACACAAAGTACTGTCGATCTGAAAGTGTTTGAAGAGGACGTCTGCCTTGTTCAAGCAAACAAGACAGCGGAACCTTCTCAACCCGACACACCACACATGGGGGATGTGCTATTGGACACCCCAATCCCACTACATGCTGGAAGAAAATATACAATTGTAGAATGTCCAAGCAACCCGTTTCGTTATTATTTTACCAAAGGGATTGCAAAGGTCACCAATCAACATGTGACAATCGAATTTAGCAATAGTTCGAGAAGCAGACACACTGACACAGACTGGGGTCAGATACCTTATCTCCTTCTGTCGTGATGACATCCTGAATATAACGGGTGGTCGGGTGGTATATTTCGATTCCCCGATAGGACGTGAAAAGGTCAAGGGTCACCAGCCCGACCACGTGGGTTTTCTCCGGGTACTCCGGTTTTCTACTTCTACTAATTGTATGTGAAAGTATACATTATGGCCTCGCAGTCTGATCCAATATTATTTCTATTAATGATCCTCCTGCCGCTGCCAAGCCATGAAGCTTTGCATTGGAAACTGCTTTTACCGGCATGTCTATTGTATTGATAAACTATTTCTCAACAAAAAACAAAACCTTGCGGGACTTTAAGTTTTTTTTAAATAAGATGAAATAAATGATAATGAACAACAATGTGCTGAGTGTAAACATCAGCCTGGCTAGACTGGTATTCGCACTCCGGACATCAGAATGTGATACTATCGCTCTTACCGAACGTGCATGGTAGTCGGGGGATATTTAGAGTAATAATACAGTCTATGGTAAAGGACACTTCTAACGTTCTGGCGCGAATTCATAACCTGTATGTTTTGGGAAGAATTTTAAGATCAGTTATGTCTTTTCTGGTATAGAATGGGCTCTTTTTTCTTTTCCTTTTGAATTGTAGATCCATTGCGCTGATGTTGCACTATCAAACTATTTTAAATGAATTTGACATTGACACGCTTTTCAATTGTATGAACATATATTTAGTATATACTACGTGTTTTTTTTTGTTTTTCTTGTTGAATATATTATGATTTTTTGTTTTAAATTGGCAAAATTATCTTGTTATTTGCTGGTTGTATTAAAGCAGAATAGTAATCTGTCTTTATCAAATAGTAAATAAGCATGAAGATTGTACAAATACACAGCCCTCACAGTTGTACGATAGGAGTATGTCACATAAAGTCGTTTTAGTCAATAGCATGACTGGACATTTAATTCCCATGAGTACCTAAAACATGTGTTATAAAAATATCAATAAGGATGTCGAAAGTTAGCCTGGGTTTTTTCCAGATTTATGCAGCACTCGCAGAACAAATTGCACGTATGACCCAATAACGGTTCTTGTTACATATACTTAATACAGTTCGTAATGTTTAATATATAAAGTTGCTACACTATATGAATTCACCAAGTTCAGACAACATTCTGTTCATGATGAAGAAAAACGTTCTTTGTATGATATTGAATATGTAAGTGTTAAATGTAAGAACGGTTTTATATTGACAGAGTGCAGATGTTGTTAAACTTAGATCTGAACCTACATTGAAGGTTAAAGCTAAAGAATGAATTATAAATGACATTGAATATCAGATACAATGTAACGGTACGGTAGAGATATTTACATTTATTGATACATTTGTTAAAACATAACAAATTTGTCAAAGAACAACATACGTGTCAACAAAACCATAACTCAAAACTAAAAAATCTATATCAAATCTAAGGCAAAACATGAACTCAGGAAATATTTACATGGATACCACTGAAAAAGTACGAGGATAATAAGTTATGTGTTTTATACCTTAAAATTGTCTGATAACATTTTAATAATATTGTGCAATTGTTATTAAATCTTTATTTATAACAAATCAGAAATGAGTATTTAAAAAGATGTGATTTGAAAAATACAACGTTTTTAATAATAATAATGGCGGTGCTTTGTGACATACTCAATTTGTCAATAGCCATTCAGTGGTAATTTATGATAAGTTATGTATACATTTCTTACAGTCGTCGAGCGTCCGTTTACAGCATTCCTGTAAATGTAAGGACTCACAAAACTAAATCAGCCAATCAGCAAGTGTTTCATACGTTTGTAGTTGCTATCTAAAATGAGTTCTGGCTAATTACTTGGCCACTGAAGGAGTTTGATAAGGAACTGATGACAGATTTTTAGATAAATGAAATGATCAGGTATTTCACTTTTGAAAAATGTATTCATTTGATATATTTCCATGTCTGTGTGCGGATTTGTACTGGGGCAGAATGTCTGGAGGCCTTTCTGTTTTGGGTCACCGGTTTTTCTTGTAAGCTTCCGGTTGTCAACTTCTTAGCGTTGTGACACTCCAATATGCCACTAAACCTACCAAAAAAGTCATTTTGTAGCCTTTGCAAGGTATGTATTTATAAATCTAGACAGTTGTCACTTGTTTTGAACTTCAAATATTAAAGTTATTAGCTAAAATGTTTGGTAACAACATATAGTAAATGATTTAGTTGTGGGAGTCCTTAAACGATTGCAAGACGAGTATATTATACAGAGTCGTGTTCTACGTACTCATTGTAATAAAGCACTATGATATTAACATCTGCTGTTTACATTTACATTGATATGTTATTCATATCTGGTTTCCACTGCTTAACAATCTATTACCCCTTTCGTATTCCCGAATTCGTACTGTTGCTCATATTCCTTCATTCCCGTAGTAAGTATTGAAATATTTGACACGAAGCAGGTACAGATGTACATATGTGTCGTGACACTTGTTTTTCTTTTCTTTTCTATTTCAAATAATGTAATGTACAGAGCTACACATAGATTTCCACATATATGCATGTAATACATAATTTACTTCTGATTTTATATTATGTCTCTTAAATATGAAAACGATCAGTTACGACTGTGCTTCTACATAATAAACATTGTGTGTCATCAACCTTTCCTTTTCCTATGGCCGCCTTTCCCCCTTTTGATCTGATAGGCTTATATTTTGTATGTTTTGTATGATCATACTTATTGCATAGTTTTGTTTTATGTGATAGAATAATTACTAAGTAAGGACAATCTCATAATGGTGGACCATTTCATAACATCAGTTTGCATCTTTCTGTTTACTCATTTTGTCATCCATATATTAAAAAAAATCTCAAAAGAATGTAAAATCCTTGATTTACCTATTTATTAACAAATCCCTACAAAATATTGATTTCAATCCACCATCACTCCAAAATCTGCCAAATTCTCTCGTTCTTAATTATCTTAGCTATGAAAATCAGAATGCAGTATCCATGACTGGCTCCAAAACTCATGGGTGGATGACCAGTGGCTGATAAGCCAATGTGGACATGTTTGGTCTGTATCCCATGAGTGGAGGGAATCCTGTCATGGATGCTGGATTCGAGGCTCTAAAAATTATAATTTTGGAAAACATAGTGAATACACTATTTCATTTATTATAACAATCTTAACTATTGTCCTTACTTCCAAACTCATATTTAATACTTCAACATTTTATATTTCATACTTAAAATAATCAACTTTGAAATTTCAAAATAACAACATACTATATTATATATATATATATACTCATTGTTACCTTTAGTAGAGAACTAATATAGGCTATGCCTGTTGTTCAATCATTTTTCTCAATGTATAAAGTTTGTTGAAATGAAATAATGTACAATTTATATTTCAATGTATTGTTAAATATATGAATGATATAAAGTTTAAACCAAAAGATGTGTCATTTTTAGTTGTTTTTGAGATTACCATACATAACACATATGAGTGAGCCTTGCTTGTTAACGGTAAATACTACATTAATAAAAACGGATATAATTTAATGGAGATCTACCTGGATTCATCTTCATTTGATTGATGGCGATTGTAGAGTTTGATATATATGTAGTTAGTTAACATTTCTAGCATATTAAAGCAGTCTTAATAAAGGTGTGTATGTGTATGAGCATTATTTAAATTTCAATATCATCCTTTCGTCATATTTCTTTTTTTCAAATAAATATTTATTTTGAAAAACAAACAATTGTTGGGAGATGAACGTTAAACCAATTCATGAAGTGATTCGCATTCACAGTAAGCACAACAAAAAGTTATGAAAAGTAAACGAGGGAGTACTGATATCTATCGTGATATAAATTTTTGAACAAATTGTTAATTCGAATCGAGTTTGTTTTTATTATGTAATATCATTTTATTGTTATTTTGAATAATTGATATGTTACGTGAATAAACACTTCCACAACAAATTGTATTCGTTGTAGGATGTGATCATTCATAACACAACTTATGCTTGTCAGTAACAAGGGGAGCCAACTTTGTCGTTGCTAATCACTACCTTTCAGGAAAAGATTGAAAAGCGGGAAAAACGGTAATAAATTGTATAGAAAATTCTCGAAATAACATTAAAGGTTTGTTTTTAAAAATAATTTATCACCGATAAAATATCGAGTTCACAGAGGATGTGATATTGAAATAGATCAGGTGGTTCTCTAAGTAATGAATATTTTGGTTTGTAAACCCTAAAGGATAGCAATGGTTTCTTATAGACAAAGGAAGATATATTTCTTGCAAAGTTGTTTTCAACGAGGATCGACTGGCAAGATTTATCAAGGAAGTATTGTGACGATCACGTGACAAACTAGGTCCGTAAGTACTAGCTAGTAGGAACGTTCATGATAGAAAACTTCCAATGTTTTAGGGGTGACAAGTGAATGTACGATCAACATGGTCAATATAGCTAATGCTATGAAAGACAACTCTTGTCAATATCCGAAAGTAAAATTGAAGGACTGTGAAAAGGTTTAATCACTAGTCCTGATAAGCTATTTGATAAATTAGGTGTAGAATTCTCAAGATATGCTCCACACTATTTAACAACCATATATTTGTATCGCCTGAAAATAACGAAACTGCTGTGATAATAAGAAAAGCACTCGGTTTTTAATATGTTTTTTGATCGAAAGAGGCTGGTAAAACTGAAGAATTCTTAACTCATATCATTAATGATCTTTGATACAAACCCTTCACGGAATAAGCCCATCACACACATTTCTCTTAACTATATCGTGCTAAGATAATGTTTATCTAAATATTGCTTTTATCTCGAGAAACTATCGGGCATCTAACCTATGTCTTGTGTGTAATGAACGAACATCAAGGTTCTGACGAGAACACTTCCTCTCCGCCCATCTGATGGCGTCCTTGTGTGTAATGTAACAAACATCAAGGTTCTGACGAGGACACTCCCTCTCCGCCCATCTGATGACGGCCTAAAAAACATCAAGGTTCTGACGAGAACATTTCCTCTCCACCCATCTGATGGCGGCCTTGTGTGTAATGCAACAAACATCAAGGTTCTGATGTGAACACTCCCTCTCCGCCCATCTGATGACGGCCTAAAAAACATCAATGTTCTGACAAGAACACTCTCTCTCCGACCATCTGATGACGGCCTTGTGTGAAATGCAACAAACATCAATGTTCTGACGAGAACACTCCCTCTCCGCCCATCTGATGACGGCCTTGTGTGAAATGCAACAAACATCAATATTCTGACGAAAACACTCCCTCTCCGCCCATCTGATGACGGCCTAACAAACATCAAGGTTCTGACGAGAACACTCACTCTCTGTCCATCTTATGACGGCCTTGTGTGTAACGCAACAAACATCAAGGTTCTGACGAGAACACTCCCTCTCCGACCATCTGATGACGGTCTTGCGTGTAATGCAAAACACATCAAGGTTCTGACGAGAACACTCACTCTCTGTCCATCTTATGACGGCCTTGTGTGTAACGCAACAAACATCAAGGTTCTGACGAAAACACTCCCTCTCCGCCCATCTGATGACGGCCTAACAAACATCAAGGTTCTGACGAGAAAACACCCTCTCCGCCCATCTGATGACGGCCTTGTGTGTAATGCAACAAACATCAAGGTTCTGACGAGGACAATCCCTCTCCGCCAATCTGATGACGGCCTTGTAAACTGTAATGTCTTAACTCGCTTGGCTGTGTGAATCATGTGAGGAATAAACAAAAATGTCCGTCTCGTTCAGCGTTTATTGTGCATGCAGAAGCGCGAATTCATCTCCTATTGGAGAGTTAATAATACAGTTACGGAATTATCTCCCTTAGACCATACATTACATCATTGTCTCTCTCACCCATCGCATATCATACATACAAGATTCCTCCCGACAAAACAAAATTGTACTATAACAATTCTAACATGGGTGCAAGGAAAATGAAATGTTAATTGTAGAAAGTTACATTATAATAATATCGTATACCTACTCGAGAGAGATAAACCAAGCCTTGAAGTCGTTATGGATGAAATGGCCATCTTTGATATTCTGTTATAGTTATACAGTTTAAAAAATAATTTACAGAAGTAACCTACACACTCTCACTAGCACTGATGTGGTACCAACATACAAGTGATGGCAAATATGTTACATACTAATCACATTGTATAATTGTAGTAAAATATGTCCACACAATGTTATTCCTGAAATATCTCACACACTCGCTTTCCATGGAGCTCATTATTGACCATTCATTTAAGTTCCGCACAAAATTAGCAAAATAGCAAATAGCAAAAAATGAAAATAAACTACATTGCTACTGATGACAAACTGAATAAAGTCCGGTAGGAATGTGTGTTATTGGACCATTACAATATTTGCTAAAATATTCATTATTTATATTTACATTTTTAAAGAGCAGTTATGCTTTATTTAGTTATTTCGAACTGTTTTTGAACAGCAAATCAACTGTTGACAACAATGAAATTGATGACGTTACAATAGCAAATGTTATTAAAAATTCATAACAACACTTTTCTTCGCAATGCATTACAATGGTAGGATGCAGAGCAAATGTTAATGTATGACCATGTTATTAAAAGTTAAAGAGTTGCATAAGGGAGACAACTATGGATGAAATACTTTACTTTCGGTTTCGCTTTTGTATGTAACTCTCCTATATAGGGGGTGAATTGGGAGATAATAAAAAGAAAACGGAAGACATGTTTGCTTTCTTGGAGTTTTCATAAATCCTGATCGGATATTGAACAAGGAACACATTTTCTGGTTTGGTTCAGTGACAAACGTCCGCGTAAGATAGATAACATAACTGTCTACATCCCGGGTTAGGATTCTCTATCATGTCAATCATATGAGAAAAAAACAAAAGCGTCTGACTCGTTCAACGTTTATTGCAAAAGCGCGCGCATTTACCGCCTATAGGAGAGTTCATAAATACAGTTACAGAATTATCTCCCTTAGACCATCGATTACATCATTGTCTCTCTCACCCATCACGTACCATACATACAACAAAACATCAGACTCGACCGCTTCATGTTCATCGGCCTCTGCAATCGTGGTCGCACAGCTTGGACAAAGGTGCAGACAGATTTGTGCAGATTCGACCTTCGTTAATTATTTTTCCCCTCATTTTCACACCCTCGTTACATATTCCACCATGATACATGCACATACGTTGATTGTATCTTAAATATATGACGTTTGGTCAATGGGTCCAAGCCTGTACGAAAACTTCGGAGTATTTCCTTGAAAAGAAGGACCATCGGTAAAGGCGGAAACTTCGATATTGTCAATAAATGTGCACGCACAAAAATTACATTAGGTATAATGCATAACTGAATAAACAATCTTTCAATGAAAGATAAGGTAAGATATCTTTTATTAAATTGTCACACATTTGAAAACGTAAACACACTATTATATATGCATAAAATATTCCAATGTTCAACCTAAAGAGACTACCGAGACACTAAAAAGAGTTACAATTCATTAAAAATGAAATTTAATTTCACGTTAAATAACAACTTAAACTGCTTTTACGTACGAAATAAATAATACATTTTAAAAAGCATATGCTTTGAAAAATACATTTACATAAGTGAATACGAAATGTATAATAGTGTACACTGCACTGTAAGTACATTTTCTCGTGCAATTATATTTCTTTTTTCTAATAGTTTATTATCAGTTTTTGGCAGCTGTACGGGAATCCGTAAATGGGAATCAAGTTTTCACGTTTTACGGATTACAAGCACTAAAGCAGTTTCTAATTGGTATTGCATTACCATACAACAACATTTTCGTTGAATGTGTTCATACATTTGCAGGTCCATTTTGGTGTTTACATCCATCATTAGGGTATTAATATAAAATCACAGTGTCCCGGAAATGGCAGCTTATGGAACATTAGGGATAACAACTCACACGGAAACATTATTATGACCTCACCTTATTACCGGTAGCGTTATCTGATGGAAACCGTAAGTAGGGGAAACAAGGAAGGACACGTAGTGCTGTTGAAATACAGTAGTGTATTCGTTACATTTATGTTTAAGCGAAAACACTTTATTGTTAAGAGCCTGTTGTTACACGAGCTGGATAACAAGTTTACACTGCACGTGCTCAGTCTTAGTGTACAGACCCAAAGTTGACACAAAGGTGTAAAGTAATTAATTACTTAATTAGCCAGTCAATTAGTCTGCTTTACGGATATCACTACGGGGAATATTTGTGTTATAATTATCAATGATAAAAGAACTTTCAAAATGTATTACGAGGTGAAACAGTACACCACGTAGGGTCCGTGTGAACAATCAATGAAATACCGGCTGGTCATGATTACTGAAATGTTTGTTTTAACTGTGAATGAAACATGACTGAGAGTGTCAGTACAAAGCGTCTACCTGACCAACACCTCTGTACAATAACATTAAACTTATTCTCCAATACATATCAACAAAGACGATATCATTGTTTTCTATCTAAATATAGGGACTTATAGTAAGTCAATAATGTTGAGAACTAAATTGTTTACAATACAATTATCGTATAACAGTTTATCGAGTTTAACTTAGTTTATCAATTTTTGAAACTGATGTCGAAATTAAGTAATGTAGAGGTAGTATTGTGTATATTTATAAAATCCTTTTCGATATATCATGGCCGATATAACGTATGTTTTTTTTCTGGTTTGTCATTTAGAAAACACACATTATTAGTAAAACCATGAATAATACGCTTAGCATGATTGGCAAAAACATCAAAATAATATTTTTGAAGATAATGAATAATATTTTTTTATATTACCATTTCAGAATAATTTAATCTTGCTTGTAACAAACATTTTCAATGGCTTAACAATTTATGTTATCAGCCCATAACGTAAAGAAATGACGTCGCCGTTTTTAACGTCGCTTTTGATTGGCTGATACAGCGGCGTAATAATTTCTAAAAGAAAAGAGACCATCAATAAAAGTGGATTTCCACAGGGATTGTGTATAGTAGATTAAATTATAAGGATTGACTTGAATATATTTTTTTTATGTTATGGAGCTATAACACAACAAAACGGAGTATACTCTCATCATAAACCGCTTCGCGGTTTATTTAGAGTACACCCTGTTTTTTGGTGTTATATCTCCATGACATGATAAAAATATTCAAGTTAATCCTTAAATTAGGAATAAAAACTTTGTTAAATATTTCAAGAAGTAGCCTTCAATTAATTAGTTCTTAAAGGATTAGTATAATGGGAAAAACCTAGCAGTGGTTTAGAACATTTGTAAGACCTTAGATTTAAATGCGACATATTAAACAAGTAAACGCGTATTATGCTTACATGATTATTAATGAAATATTTTCAGTTTTTTTGGCCACAAATCGTATACCCTGCTGTATTAATGAACACCGCACACGTCGCTCACACCATGTATATAAATGCAAGTGAAAATACAATTATTTACAGTGTGAAATTGTTTGTAGCTTCTAAACTGTACGTTCTCTGTGGACAGTTTTGAGCTGTGGTATAACAGGAAATGTACATTAATTTTATTTATGTTCATAAATAATCGGAAATGAGTAATTTATTGTATAAATCAACTACAAATCATACCTTTTCAACTGTTGAAATATGTATCATAATATTATTGTTAACTTTCATATCATAGAAATGTCAACATTGTTTATGCAACAATAACTGTAAATCTGTGTTATGATTCTCTCTATACTCACTCAGTGTAAAAGCAAAAGGACAATATCTTCACGCGCAGACGAAAACACCACTACAGGAACAAAGGAAACGACGAACGGAAAGATATCAACCATATAAGGGATTCGTGTATAAATAACATGCATAGGGAAACCATGTATGTATAGGTAAACCATGTATAGGGAAACAATGAATAAGAAAATCATGTTTACGAAATCCATATATAGGGGAATAATGTATAGAGAAATCATGTACATGTATAGGGAATCATGTGTAGGGAAACAATGCATAGGGAAACCATAAATAAGTTATTCATGTATATGGGAACCATATATAGAGAATCCATGTATAGAGAAACCATGTATAGGGGACCCAAATATAGAGAAACCATGTATAGGGAAACCATATATAGAGAAACCATGTATAGAGAAACCATGTATAAGGAAACCATGTATAAGGAAACCATGTATAGGGGAACCTCGTATAGAGAAACCATGTATAGGAAAACCATGTATAGAGAAACCATGTATAGGGGAACCTTGTATAGAGAAACCATGTATAGAGAAACCATGTATAGCAAAACTATGTATAGGGAACATCTATAGGGAAACCATGTATAACAAAACTATGTATAGGGGAACCTTGTATAGGGAAACCATGTATAGGAAAATAGGGAAACCATTTATAGGGAAACCATGTATAGAGAAACCATGTCCTTCCGAAAAGTGATTCCAGTACCACATCATACCTCAATTGTGATGCCTCCTGTTAATATCTGTTGTATGTCATGTTAAGTTTGAAATTTGGTCACTCAACTCTCTCGACTCTCGTTAGATTAAAGTTAAGAACTCTTGATACTTTAATAGTAAATTAATTCAATTGATAAGCACTGTTCGAGTTTATCATTTCATTTAATGTATATATATACATATAATCCTTCTCGAATCCGTTAAGTATGTATGTGTTACTATCGTATTGAAAACAATCACAATCGCATTCAAGTTATATGAAAATTGGGGTAGAGTGTTAACTTCATGATCCTGAAGCGATACTCAAGTGCAGTCCCATGTAAAAGCATAATGCAAAGGGGTGTGCTGGTTTAGGTTGAACCTAAGTCACCGACGATACACACATTGTGATAACTTCATTGCATCCATTGGTCATTACTGACTCTGATTTTTTTTATTTAATGTATTGTATTTGTGACTTTCATATTTTGTCATAGTTTCTTCAATTTCCTTTTTATGGACGAAAGATTCAGCGATTAAAACGATCCTCCAATCAGAACTGTGATACGTCTTAACTGCTCTTCATTTGTAAGCTTTTTATATTTTGTATAAGCAGTACCAGAAAAATAATTAAGATACGTTATGTCTTTTTCTACTTCATATTATATATTAACTTCTAAAATGTGAATTCTTGAAAAATTGGAAAAGTTTGGATAAACAATATGTCAGAGAAATCAATATAAACAGAATAACACAATCGTAAATTCAATAATGATTTTAACTGAGAAGAGCGTTAATCTTTAAATGTCCGTCTGAATGTGTATTATGTTTATATACAGTCCGATCAATACATCTATAAACATATATACGCCGTGAAATTGTCATTTCGTAAATGTGACTAAAACACTTCAATAGGCTTATTGTAATATAACGTGGATTGGCGTTGGGTGGTAAACACTGTTTGAGACGTTACCGAGCATTATTCCCAGCTGGGACATTTTAAAGTACATTTTGACACACGTCGTAAAATTTGGAAAGATGCAGAAAAGCCAGGTATCGTCATTGACAGGTAGGTGCAATATTTATCTTTTTTGCCATATGTACCCCTAGCTTTTTTGTTAATGTTAATTGATAGTTATCGTGTAATGATTAATACAACAAATAGCCAATTAGTCACAATTACGTATCTTGATGGGTTGTCAAGAATATATTGTGCACCCCTGGACACATATCTGGGGGTTTTATGTTGATTACATGGATACGTATTTTATGAGGAATGTATTGTGATCTCTTAGATACGTATCTTCGGAATTTATGAGGAGTGCTTGTTGATTACCAAGATACCTGTCTTGGGTTTTTTTGTGAAGAGGTTATGTATCTGAGTTTTTGTGAGGATTTAACACCATATTTCACAATACTTTGTATTGAAATAAAGTTTTCCACTTGACAAAAAAACTAAGCTTAACATAATAATAAAACATGTGTTTATTGAATGAAACACACTAGGCCACAAAAATGAAGGGGTACACAGTACACCATTAGCCTGCACAGAAAAATTAAACTAATGTAGAAAATACCTTAAAAATAATGAAATAGTCATGTATTATATCACTAATACATGTAGTACACAGTCACAGATATACCAATACAATGTATGTTTTTTATGAAAAAGATGGACACACGTACTAACGCTGTAGTTGTTATAGCATTGGTATTGTTTATAGTATACTATTTCATGTAATTACAGGTCTAGTTCTTACTGAAAATATTTCACCATAAGACCAATATTTTTAGTTTATAATAATATTAGATAATAATAATTCGAGGTCTTATGTACCGCTTTATCACAACCAAATTCGTAGTACGTCTCAAAGCGGTTCACAAATTATTATCCGTGGTTATGCGATGATACCTAAAATATTATATTACTAGAGTATAAAAGGAGATCAATATGTCAAATGAAGTATCAGTGAAACTACCTCCAAGTCGAACGATACGATGTCGCGGGTTACTAGTAAGTGTTTTGTTAACATGTCATACATATTGTTAATATGGAATGCCAAATAAAATGACCTCAAATAAATGAATTAAATAATTAATCAATTAATGACTGAATGAATATAAATGAATGAACGAACATAAAAGAATGAATGAATATAAATGAATGAATGAATATAAATGAATGAATGAATATAAATGAATGAATTAATATAAATGAATGGATGAATATAAATGAATGAATATAAATGAATGAATNTAATGGATGAATATAAATGAATGAATGAATATAAATGAATGAATTAATATAAATGAATGGATGAATATAAATGAATGAATATAAATGAATGAATGAATATAAATGAATAAATGAATATAAATGAATGAATGAATTTAAATAAATGAATGAACATAAATGAATGAATGAATATAAATGAATGAATGAATATAAATGAATGAATGAACATAAAAGAATGAATGAATATAAATGAATGAATGAATACCTCGTGGTCTTATTTCCATAAATGCATCAAGATAATACACACCAAACGTCATCAGTACCCGTAATCAATATCAGTGGCCAGAGGGTTATAGTGTTACAGTTGTCATTGATCCATCAGTGGGTCTAACATAATCGTTCAATAAAGAAAATGTACTTAGTGCTTATGCAAAGAAAGTAAGTTAAGGTATTCAATTCATGAATATTAACCAGAATATATCTAGCGCGTGCGAAGCTCATTCTTTGAAGGAAAGAACAATAAACAATCTGAAGAATCTGACAGAATGAAGAAGACATATGATACAGTATTACATTCATCATTTAAAATATAAATTGCTGTATTTAGCTTTTGAGATATCCTTTGCTAGACAACGGCTTGAATCAAATATGGAATAATGATGTTATGCAATATTTGTATACAATTCAATAAAACGATTCAGATAAGAAATTAGATTCCCTTTTACAAACAGGCCTTTTTTAACAAAGTATCCATTGTGATTTCCTATTCTTTTTTTACAAATAAGCATGCAAAGCCTTTATTGTCAGAAGCTTTGTCGACGTTTAATCATTGCTTTCTATGTTAACCGTGAAATCAATACGTCTACTTTACTACAGCCGGAACTAATTCGATCTTTTCAAATGAATTCACACGTGAAATGTACATCTAATATATATTTCCCATGACTGCACAATCACTTGATTCAATAATACAGGAAATGGGTTTGTCAACAGATGCATGCACCGTATACACTATCTTTGTTATTCATTCATGCTGTTTCCTTTCTTTCTTGTCTGACTGTCTGTGTTCTTCACAGCTTGTACAATCATTTGTATCAATGTATGTAGTGTTTTACCATAGATTAATTCCATCATACATCAGCTTTGTATCAATGTATGTAGTGTCTGTACTATAGATTAATTTCATCATACATCAGCTTTGTATCAATGTATGTAGGGTTTTACCATGGATTGATTTCATCATACATCAGCTTTGTATCAACGTATGTAGTGTTTTACCATAGATTAATTTCATCATCCATCAGCTTTGTATCAATGTATGTAGTGTTTGTACTATAGATTAATTTCATCATACATCAGATTTGTATCAATGTATGTAGTGTTTTACCATGGATTGATTTCATCATACATCAGCTTTGTACCAATGTATGTAGTGTTTTACCATAGATTAATTTCATCACACATCAGCTTTGTATCAATGTATGTAGTGTTTTACCAAAGATTAATTTCATCATACATCAGCTTTGTATCAATGTATGTTGTGTTTTACCATAGATTAATTTCATCATACATCAGCTTTGAATCAATGTATGTAGTGTTTTACCATAGATTAATTCCATCATACATCAGCTTTGTATCAATGTATGTAGCGTTTTACCATAGATTAATTTCATCATACATCAGATTTGTATCAATGTATGTAGTGTTTTACCATAGATTCATTCCATCATACATCAGCTTTGTATCAATGTATGTAGAGTTTGTACTATAGATTAATTTCATCATACATCAGCTTTGTATCAATGTATGTTGTGTTTTACCATAGATTAATTTCATCATACATCAGCTTTGAATCAATGTATGTAGTGTTTTACCATAGATTAATTTCATCACACATCAGCTTTGTATCAATGTATGTAGTGTTTTACCATAGATTAATTTCATCATACATCAGATTTGTATCAATGTATGTAGTGTTTTACCATGGATTAATTTCATCACACATCAGCTTTGTATCAATGTATGTAGTGTTTTACCATGGATTGATTTCATCATACATCAGCTTTGTATCAATGTATGTAGTGTTTTACCATAGATTAATTTCATCATACATCAGCTTTGTATCAATGTATGTAGTGTTTGTACTAAAGATTAATTTCATCATACATCAGCTTTGTATCAATGTATGTAGAGTTTGTACTAAAGATTAATTTCATCATACATCACCTTTGTATCAATGTATGTAGTGTTTGTACTATAGATTAATTTCATCATACATCAGATTTGTATCCCTGTCCGTAATATTTATACAATAGTTATGTCTGTATGTACGATCGGTATCACCATGTTATATTTCCAACACAGTTTTATTTCTGTTTTTTCTTTTTCTTTTTTGGACAAAAGTTTCATTTTACCGTACGTTAATTGTTTTTCACTAAATGTGATATTTGTAATTTAGTTTTACTTCACTGTATGTAATCTTTGCACACCAATTGCATTTCATTGTACGTGATATTTGTACTATAGTCTAGTTTGATTTCACTAAATGTGATATTTGTAATTTAGTTTTATTTCACTGTACGTAATATTTGTACTACCAGTTTATTTCACTAAATGTGATATTTGTAATTTAGTTTTACTTCACTGTATGTAATCTTTGTACTACAAGTTTATTTCACTAAATGTGATATTTGTAATTTAGTTTTATTTCACTGGACGTAATATTTGTACTACCAGTTTATTTCACTATATGTGATATTTGTAATTTAGTTTTAATTCACTGTATGTAATCTTTGTACTACAAGTTTATTTCACTAAATGTGATATTTGTAATTTAGTTTTACTTCACTGTACGTAATATTTGTACTACAAGTTTATTTCACTGAATGTGATTCTGTACAATAGTTTTATTTTACTGTATGAAATATTTGTATTACAATTTATCTCACTAAAAGTAATATTTGTACAAAAGTTTAATTTCACAATATGTAATATTTGTACAATAGTTTTATTTCACTCTATTTTATATTTGTACAATAGTTTTATTTGCCATAATGTATTTTTTGTACATTAGGCGTATTTCACTATATGGTATTTAAATACTTAAGCATTGAACTGTTTTTGTATGGTAGTTATGATCTATTTGAATGACACAGCTTTGCAAGCAAACAACATAATGCGTGCTAGCTCATTATGATTTGTTTGCTTGCAAAGCTGTGTCATTCAAATAGATCATAAATACCATACACAAACAGTTCAATACTTATATTTACGTTTTCTCTGCCACTTATGTTCTTTTTTAACTTATAATTTATATTTAAAATTAGAAATGCCCGCCTTATCGACAGTCCACACAATTTCGTTCAATAGTTTGAACAGCGTATTGTCGCGTGCTGATTGGCAAACAAAGTAGTACTTTGAAATTTTAACAAACATTTCAATTTTATTCCACAATTCAGTATCAATACAATTGCGTATGATATGTCTATAGGGTGATTTAAGTTTATCAATAGAACTCTGAGCTGAAAGTTAGATTTGAAATTGTTTCGATTTTTCCCCGGAACAAATTTCGCGCATGGACAAATACAGTGAACACCGTAAATCCGACCTTGCCCTCCACGAGGGAGTTATTTTTGGAAGTTAATTCGAACTTTTCTCTTTGCTCATTTTGTGAAGAATCCAGGCGTGAATGTATTTGTTGATTGTATGGGAACCTGACAACAGTCGGTAGATTCTATAACATCCTCGTTATTTGACATGTCGTCAGAAACTGAGGAATGGTGGATGCGAGACGCGTGAAAGATAGCGTTTGAAGTGAGTGATCTTGCGACGGAGCACAGGTTCGTTACAAATGTCTGAAATGTTTATGTGTTCTGTGACTCATATCAGTAGGTCTGTAACATATGTGTCAGTAGGTCTATATAAGATGTGTATTTCAGACATTTGTAACGAACACCTGTTGATCAGTGCAGTGTAACAGACGATATTTCTGATAAGTGCATGAGCGTTAAAATTGTTTCCATTGCCGGCATTGGTGATTTCAACCGATGTGCATTTTGTACGATATTGCAGACATTGGTCTTGTTTTCGTTGTAATAAAAGTGTTTTTTATTTTATTTTTTATTTTGCACATAAATTTACAATGGCATTGTCAAATCTGACAATGCCCAGCGATATTTCAGCAGCCGTCATGTTTATTTATATTGGATATTGTAGTTCCGATCAGTGTTGTATTAATACGCTAAGAATTGTGTCTCGTGATGCATGGTAATTAAAGTCCAATCAACGACACAGCTTTCAAAGAGGCTATATAGTGACAATGCCATGCAAATGTAAATATAATTTATATTTATTTATTTTACTCTATGTTATATTTGTACAATAGATTTGTTTTCTGTATGTTATAATTGTGCTATACAAGTAGTTTTATCTCATTGTTTCCCTGCCTGTATATATATTTCCTCATTAATACGTCAACTATATATGTTGTATCTAGATGATCTGCTTTACGTGAATGTGAATGTGTCCGTTTTCGAGTGAAAATCCTTGTTTCGACTCGTAAACAGTTGTAGAGTTAAATGGTTAAACGAACAAAACCAATTCCACCGAGAACGCCACACTGATAACCCGGAATTTACTACGATATGTCTGTTTTGTTTTAAAAGAACAAGTAGCGGAACATTTTACTTATATTCAGTACCCTTCCTGCTGCTTTTTGATGTTCGTACAGATACAAATCATGTAAGTATTATTTAGATTTATGGAGATAAGTTAATAAATAAGGAATCAGGTAGTAATCCGGTTCAGAAACGAATACAAGGTTTGAGAGGTATAGACCGAAAAACATCGACCTCGGCACTGACAACAGTGAAGTACAGCATCATTATTATCATCGTTGTTTTCATTATCATTTTGACATTAAGTGTGGTGAGCTTAAAAGATATCAGGAACAAAACAAATTCCACATCATTTGTATCAAATTCCTCAGAAGATTTGGAAAAAAACGTGCATTCTCATACTAGCCTCTATTACTCAAAGAAGCTGTTTTCCATTAATGTTTACATCCTTCCTTTTGATGTCAAAATGTCATGACGTCATTAGGTCATTTCGATTTTCTTTATTCTGACACAGTAAATTTCATACGGTATCATATAGCGTAAGTTTAAACAGTGTAAAAACTGGTAGTCATTTGCTGAAAGGTTTACCAAGGAGTCTGATTGGTTAACACCGTTCAGTGAAGGTCTACCAAGGAGTCTGATTGGTTAACACCGTTCAGTGAATGTCTACCAAGGAGTCTGATTGGTTAACACCGTTCAGTGAAGGTTTACCAATAGGCCTGATTGGTTAACACCGTTCAGTGAAGGTCTACCAAGGAGTCTGATTGGTTAACACCGTTCAGTGAAGGTCTACCAATGATCCTGATTGGTTAACACCGTTCAGTGAAGGTCAACCAATGAGTCTGATTGGATAACACCGTTCAGTGAAGGTCTACCAATGAGTCTGATTGGTTAACACTGTTCAGTGAAGGTCTACCAAGGAGTCTGATTGGTTACCACCGTTCAGTGAAGGTCTACCAAGGAGTCTGATTGGTTAACACCGTTCAGTGAAGGTCTACCAAGGAGTCTGATTGGTTACCACCGTTCAGTGAAGGTCTACCAAGGAGTCTGATTGATTAACACCGTTCAGTGAAGGTCTACCAAGGAGTCTGATTGGTTAACACCGTTAAGTAAAGGTCTACGAATGAGTCTGATTGGTAAACACCGTTCAGTGAAGGTCTACCAATGAGTCTGATTGGTTAACACCGTTAAGTGAAGGTCTACGAATGAGTCTGATTGGTAAACACCGTTCAGTGAAGGTCTACCAATGAGTCTGATTGGTTAACACCGTTCAGTAAAGGTCTACCAAGGAATCTGATTGGTTACCACCGTTCAGTAAAGGTCTACCAATAGGTCTGATTGGATAACACCGTTCAGTGAAGGTCTACCAAGGAGTCTGATTGGTTAACACCGTTAAGTGAATGTCTACGAATGAGTCTGATTGGTAAACACCGTTCAGTGAAGATCTACCAATGAGTCTGATTGGTTAACACCGTTCAGTGAAGGTCTAACAAGGAGTCTGATTGGTTAACACCGGTCAGTGAAGGTCTACCAATGAGTCTGATTGGTAAAAAACGTTCAGTGAAGGTCTACCAAGGCGTCTGATTGGTTAACACCGTTCAGTGAAGGTCTACCAAGGAGTCTGATTGGTTAACACCGTTCAGTAAAGGTCTACCAATGAGTCTGATTGGTTAACACTGTTCAGTGAAGGTCTACCAAGGAGTCTGATTGGTTAACACCGTTCAGTAAAGGTCTACCCAGCAGTCTGATTGGTTAACACCGTTAAGTGAATGTCTACGAATGAGTCTGATTGGTAAACACCGTTCAGTGAAGATCTACCAATGAGTCTGATTGGTAAACACCGTTCAGTGAAGCTCTACCAATCAGTCTGATTGGTTAACACCGTTCAGTGAAGGTCTACCAATGAGTCTGATTGATTAACACCGTTCAGTGAATCAGTTTGACTAGTTTTAACACTGGATTGATTTTCGAAAAGACCCGGCTGATTAATAAACGTTGTGAGCCGACCTACCATTGATACACACATAAGGTGTTAAAGTGATAATTGCTTCCGTGACGTTGTTTCGTGTTTACAATGTCAGTTTATTCGCTGCGCGCTGACGTCAGTTTCGAAGAAAATAATTTTCTTACTGGTTTTGCACAGGTGATAAACACTCATTATCAATACAGAGTAAGGGAGCATTCATTCGAACTATAAGCAAGGCAAAGCAGAAATCCAAACGAATGAAACATTTTAATTGACCATTTGGCCATTTCGTCAATTTAGGGTTAGTGGTGGTACTTCAGATCAAAACAATAAGAATATCTATGTCTTAGTGTACCGAAAGATATGTAACAAAATAGCAAAAAGGGAAAGATGCCTTTAACGCCCTATCTAACGTTTCATATTTTGATAGAATATTGTATTTTCTAAAAGTACTATTTCATGTAAACCCTGCCAAAATCAAATATCAATCAAAATCTATACTGTATCTAACTGCCGTGGTGTATTACCGATCAAGAGTAACGTGTAATACAAGTTGACTTGTTCGAGCTGTTCAGGTAAAAACGAGGCAAATATTAAGGTTTTAAATTGCAGTAACTTATTGAGTAAATCCGTATGCAATACATGTTATTGTATTCACTATTCACTGTCTATTCCGGTTATGTCCCTTTGAGCGGGATATAACTATGACGCAATATTCCAGAGGAAACAGTGTGTATATGTGGATTTTAATGCTGGACTCGATATCTTTGTTACATATGTTGTAAAACCTGTTTATAAATTGTTTCAAAATGTTATAAGATCAATCGGTTTTATTTACACATTATAGTATATTTGTTAATTGACGAGAATCTGAATCAAGGGTTTTGAGTACATGTATAACTATACTATCATCATCCATAATGTTACGTAATACAATACATAACAAAAAACAGTCTTCTTCTTCTGTTTTGGGCAATATTTTGATTGTCACAAATCAACAAACACACACCAGAAGAAAATGAACAAAACACCGAGATTTTGTGCCATTTTTCATCAAACGAAACAGTATTCAGGGAGCGTTCATTGATCTGTTTTAGCCTAGAAGGTAATTATACTCTTAGACTCTATGAAAACAGGAATAACAAAGACATCGTTAGATAAAGTAAGAGATCAATTCTATTAAAAGCAATGAAAATAGTGATAGTAAATATCCGAGATTTTGTGGATCGACGTAGAAATCTGATTTTATTATTAAATCAAGTTTAAAAAAATAAAAGCACCAAAGTGTGAATAAAGCCGTAATTCGAACTAAAAATCAATGAAACTATGACAAAATATTAACAAAGAAAAGATTAACACAGAGGCCGCTACAAAGAACAAGCCGAATACACAGCTTCATGGAGACACGGTAGTCTAGTGGTAGGACGTCGGGCTCGTGACCGAAGGGTTGCGGGTTTGAGTCACGTCAAAGCACTGTGTTGTATCTTTGAACAAGATACTTTACTCCGCTTGTTCCAGTCTACTCAGTTGTTAATGAGTATGTGGTTGAGCAGTGCTAGAATTGTTGAATGCTAGCTGTGAGCGCTGAAATGGCAGCACCGGCTGTATGCTCACCGTAAGCATATTAAGTCGGCAGTTAAGGATCCCGTACCCCAGACCTAAAAATGTAAGTAAGTTTTGAAAAAAAATCCGGTATGACTATCACTTTGATAACTCGTTCCTGAAAAGAAAACCATACATTACAGGACTTTTATGAAAGATAATAAAGATGAAATAAACGAAATATAATAAGCAGCAGCGATCTGTGAGGGAAACAATCAGCGAGGCTAGACAGGGATTCGAACACTGGACCTCAGATTTGTATACCATCACTCTAACCAATTGAGCTTCCTGGTCAACGGAACTGTGATGACCTTACTGCGCTACAGTTACAAATGGAAATGAAAAGCTGGTCACTTGATATACGAACAGCCACACTTCAGTAGGCCAGGGATCCCTAAGTATGTGTGTGTTCCCTCCCTTTCAACCCCTCCTAAAAATTCACATAGCGATAGTTCCTCAGTATGTTGTGTAAATCGTGTGCATTACACATTAAAAATTTACAATTAAATTGATTTGAACCGTTTTTACAACATGGCGCTTGCTCAATAGTTAACTGCTGTACCCCACCCCCCACCCCCTGTATCCACGTATTAGGCGACAATGAGGAGCCTCCTGCTGAATCGTGATGTTCGTTTGTTTTGTGTTTTCTGCTCGTGAGATATCATAGAAAAACCAAACTGGCCGTCTGAGACCCCTTTATGCACCAGTAACGCTATTTTTTCTTTATTTTCGATAGTTTGAACCTAAGTCACCCACGATACACACATTGTGATACCTTCATTGAATCCATTGGTCATTACCGTTTCTAAAATAAAATATTAGTTGTTCTTTATTTTTGTGACTGTCATATTTTGTCATAGTTTATTCAATTTCCTTTTTATGGAGAAGACAAAAGATCCACCGATTTAGCAGGTGGCCTACAATAGTTGCATAGTACGATCCACCAATCAGAACTGTGATACGTCTTTACTGCTCTTCAGTTGCAAGCTTTTTTCATATTTTGTACGTCTTTTTCTACTTCATATTATATATTAACTTCTAAAATGTGAATTCCTGAAAAATTAGAAACGTTTGGATAAACAATACGTCGGAGAAATCAATATAAATAATGATTTTAACTGAGAAGAGCGTTAATCTTTAAATGTCCGTCTGAATGTGTATTATGTTTCTATACAGTCCGATCAATACATCTATAAACATATATACGCCGTGAAATTGTCATTTCGTAAATGTGACTAAAACACTTCAATGGGCTTATTGTAATATAACGTGGATTGGCGTTGGGTGGTAAACACTGTTTGAGACGTTACCGAGCATTATTCCCAGCTGGGACATTTTAAAGTACATTTTGACACACGTCGTAAAATTTGGAAAGATGCAGAAAAGCCAGGTATCGTCATTGACAGGTAGGTGCAATATTTATCTTTTTTGTCATAAATACCCCGTAGCTTTTTTGTTAATGTTAATTGATAGTTATCGTGTAATGATTAATACAACAAATAGCCAATTAATAACAAAGTTACGTATCTTGATAGGTTGTCAAGAATATATTGTTCACCCTTGGACACGTATCTGGGGATTTTATGTTGATTACCTGGGTACGTATTTTATGAGGAATGTATTGTGATCTCTTAGATACGTATCTTCGGATTTTATGAGGAGTGCATGTTGCATGTTCTAAAATGCAGACGTGAAGAGGTGAGTTTTTATGTCCCTCTTGAACTTGGCCAGGGTATTTGACTTCCTAATAGCAGATGGTAAGCTATTCCACAACTTAGCCGAAACCCTCCGAAAGCATCTGTTTCCGTAAGTCACAACACGAGATTTTGGGACACACAACAAAGATTCTGACTCCGACCGCAGTGATCTTGACGGCTGATACAGGTAACAAGCTCCTGTAGGTACTGAGGAGCTGTTCCATTCAGTGATCGTGACGGCTGATACAGGGTAACAAGCTCCTGTAGGTACTGAGGAGCTGTTCCATTCAGTGTTTGAATGTGTATACCAGAATGTTGTACTGCGACCTGTGTCGTACAGGTAACCAGTGCAACGAATAAAGCGCAGGTGTGATGTGCTCTCTCTTTCGAGTACGAGTAACTATCCGTGCTGCAGTATTCTGGACCCTCTGCAGTTGACAAGTTAGTTTGTCAGATATACCACAGAGCAGGGCGTTACCATAATCCAACCGAGAGGTAACAAGTGAATGCACCAACATCTTGCAAGCATCTGCAGTTAGAAACTGCCGAATACAGCCGATGTTCCTGATATACCTTAAAAAGCCGCCATTTTGACTCCAGTGCGTAACTCTGTGACGTCATGGGCTTGTCCTATGCGTGAGAGAGAGACAGAGAGACAGAGAGACAGAGACAGATAGAAGGGCGGGGGAGGGGTGGACGTTCACAGAGTTACGGGAAACCAGTCAGAGAGAGGAAGGGGAGGAGAGAAAGAGAGAAGTTTAATATTTCAAAATCTTAAAGAAGAATACATAGAATTGTTGTTGTTGTTGTGACTTGCACGACCGTCATCGCATGAGCAGACGTCCGTCCCTCCGCCCGAGACAATCCCCCCTGTTATTGGTTACTAGATTCTCATCTCCTGTTAAGTATAAACATCTGCGGCTAAAGACATGCAAAGAAAAACATCAGCAAGGCACTCAATATACATTGTAGGTACGTCCACAACAGGAACCAGACGAAATGATAAACACCAGATTACGCAATCACAATAACTAGGATGTAATTATGCTTTTTGAATATTTCGTTAGTATTCTGACTGTTTAAAAAAACCAGAGGTACAGTTACTGTGTTCCTAGAAATAATACGACTTAAAGTGAAACATTGAAAGCTCTATGTAAAACCAAGGCAGAGGCATTTAAAAAATATGTCAAAACCATGGAAACAAGTGTCGGATTTCTCAACGGGTTGATTCTTCTATTTACTGAAGTGGAAAGAGAGATATTCAGTACTGTAAGGCAACTACATGTAATATGATACAATAGATATCAAACTGACATACATTGTATTTGAACGTCATTTCATAAACATCATGGATACTTGAAGATTTACGCTGCTTGAGATAGTTGTCAACAACAGCAATTATGGCAATTTTAAAGTACCTTACGTGCAAATAAACCAAAACGAAGATATCGCTTCGTTAACACAAAAACGAGTTGAGTAAGTTTTGCAAGTAAAACGTTCCGATAAAATCATAAAAATATTATATAATGACACAAATACTTATCTTGATGCAACATAAATGCACCTTGCGTCGCTAAGATTTAACTTCAAAAGGTATCTGTGAATTTATAAAGAATTTACTTAGTTCAAACAGGTCAAAATAAAGCTCTGTTTTGTGTAGATGTTTTGAAAATAATATTTTATACAATTAGAGCGAGAGTTTGAACTTTCCTTATCTTAAAAAGAGGAAAAGGTTTGACTTGCACGACATACGAATAGACGTCTGTCCTGCTGCCCGAGACATTTGTTTTCGACCATAGTTGTCTTGTACTTACATACAGTTCCCTTGACCAACTTTCATCTACCGTTTAGTATATGGTAGAATGTGTGTCGGTCCTCATAACCATTGCCTATTGACCAAAACTGACCTGTTTTCTGATCAATGGATACATTTTTATGACCGTTTTTTCTTGCGTTTTTATGAAGGTTAACCAAGATGCACGTGCTATAACATCAACGGAGTAGGTATTTCACCTACCATTATTACGTCACAATGACTTGTATTAATACTTGACAATAACTGAATTATGTTTCTGTTCCATGTTTTCTTTAGGAGGATCTGGGGGTTCAGCTAACATACAAGCTATTTTTCATTGAGTGAAAGTGTTTTTCAAACAGAAACAATGTCACCTGGGCTATACTCAGCGTAAGAGACAAAAGGAACAAAACAATTCTCTGTACTTTTCATGGAAGCTTATTAATGTGGAGCTTTTGTTTAACTTTTAGGAGAGTCGGTTGTGTTGGGCATTCCTTTCTCTATCTAGGTGACATGCAGTTTACACTACTGCACGTCGGGGATTGGCAAAGGATAATGGGTTTGGCTTCATTCCAGGGAGATAGCAAAGTCCTGACAAATGGTAATTGTTAATCCGTGCAATAAGTTCAGCCTTCACGGTTAATTCGTTGTTATTATAATGTGACGGGATTGATAAACGTGCTGGTACATTCAGCGTGGCATTTCAGTGAGGTAGCCTTCTAGAATGTGAATAAGACCTGTGTAATCGCTAGGAGGCACATACAACAATATACGGTATGGTGATATATACAGTATGGTAATATATACAGTATGGTAATATATAGAGTATGGTAATATATAGAGTATGGTGATATATAGAGTATGGTAATATATACAGTATGGTAATAAATACAGTATGGTAATATATACAGTATGGTAATATACAGTATGTTAATATATACAGTATCGTAATATATACAGTATGGTAATATATAGAGTATGGTGATATATAGAGTATGGTACAATGTAATATATACAGTATGGTAATATATACAGTATGGTAATATATACAGTATGGTAATGTACAGTATGTTATATATACAGTATGGTAATATATACGGTATGGTAATAAATACAGTATGGTAATATATACAGTATGGTAATATACAGTATGGTAATATATACAGTATGGTAATATATACAGTATGGTGATATATACAGTATGGTGATATATACAGTATGTTGATATATACAGTATGGTGATATATACAGTATGGTAATATATACAGTATGGTAATATATAGAGTATGGTAATATATACAGTATGGTAATATATACAGTATGGTAAATATGAATTACACTGTGTAATACAGCTGTTTTATGATGAGTCCTTTAGTCCTTTAAGGACTCATCGGTAAAGCTCGGTACCAGGAAGTTGGAAATCAAAATTAGGACTCAACGGTAAAGCTCGGTACCAGGAATTGGAAATCAAAATTTGGACTTATCGGTAAAGCTCGGTACCAGGAAGTTGGAAATCAAAACTGGTTTAAACCACTGTTGAAACACAAAGGTTAGATGCCTTAAACTCACTTTAAATCACACCACTTCCTCTTTTTAGTGATTCAGCGTAACTCATTGGAAAAGACAATAACGTGGCGCTATAAATCAAGAGCAGGGTATTCCGTCTTTGCGTATTGCAGAGTTATCTTCTCTTGGGAGCAGGGATTGATTGTTACGTCATTGGTTTGTGTGAGAAAATTACGTCGTTTTCTCAAGAATTGATGACGTAACTCTCCCAAACCAATGACGTAACAATCAATACCTGCTCACAAGAGAGAATAACTCTGAAATACGCAAAGACGGAATATCTATTTAGCGCCGTTTTATAATTGATTTATGTTTTTTATTTGTAATAAACGTGTGGGATGACAAGAAAACAAAACAAATCGAACAAAGAACTCAAAATCGGTGCGTTAACATGAATCAAGAAAAAAAATCAGCATAATCTATTAAGAAAACGAAGATGTGAGAATTATATTTGAATATTTCGTAATCTTATTCAGGTTTTTTTCTGACTGCAAAATAATAACTATTTTAATATTGAATAGCAGTATTATACCTTAGAATTACGGAGATATGAGTGAAACATGAAACAGTGGCGAAAAGTTAAAGAAGTAAGCTTTAACACCGTGACATCAAAAGTACAACTCTTTCTAAATTCCTTTTTTTTCAAAAACTCGTCTGAACATAATATAACCATATCTATGAAAGCCGAATATTTCAAGCGAATGTAAATATAGATGTTTCCTCGCCAACAAAGTTATGATGAAGTTGGATGAACAACACTGAACGGAGACACACTACGAGTCGGTTGTGACAGCAGTTTTAGTATGTCTGTCGAGCGTGCAGGAGGCAAACGGATATCATTTACCGGTCATTATAGCGATTTGTAAGTATACATATACATGTATATTGCGTCTAAATCACCTACATAATCAAGGAAATACTGAATTGTATCATGCAAGCGAATGTAGTGAGACTTAACATAATGCACGTCATGAGTTAAGAATAGTGACATCCGTCTAGGTATCTGATATCGCCTCAGGTTTTGGACGTTGTTTGCCTTATTTTCGGTATCCCCTCGCTCTTGTCCGTGTCGCCTACATGTTATGGTGGTAAACTCATGCAATGATTTTTCTGTGTTGTCACTATACTACCACAAGCGATAGAATGAGAGTGTAGGAAACATTATCTTAAAATGTCCAAGCTTCCCGTTGTTGTATATATGTTATAACCATATTTTGTTTTAAAGATGTTTAAATAATAAGGTAATTAGTTAATGTTTAAATATTTTGGAAATTACAGCAGAGTCGTGCTGTAAACAAACGTTTTGTTTAAAGGCGGAGCTGTAATAATGTTACTTTACTATTCCACACTTAACCTGTAAATGATATTTGAATAATTATATTTTTTTACGTGATATTCAGTCATTTGATGAATTCAGATTTTTGCGGGATATTAATATAAAACATGACATACACTTTATTTCACTTTTACGCCATCAATTAAAATGTCCGTAAGGTTCTTCTTCTTTTTCTTTGAGATTTGAGATCCATGTGGTCCTGAATATGTCCTTAGCTGACCGTATAGACAGAATACCTTGTGACGATTACTTCAAATGTTATTTTATGCACAATTTCTTTTTCTGAATACGTACAAATACAACATACTTTGCTGGTACCCTAGATTTCCGATTTTTATTTTATTAATACAAAGTGTATGACATGCAAAATAGACGGTGTGTAAGGCGCTTAATGGGGAAGAGAGGTAACCACTAGTAAATATCCAAAAATGTTTACCAACTCCTAGCAGGTTTATCTAATGAGTATGGAGTGAGAGAACTTTAAGTGGCTATGGGAAAAATCTGTTTTCGATTGATACCTGAAAGATAATTGAATTCAGTCAAATGCCAGATGCCTCAACCACTTGGCCATCGCGGCCCAGTGGTGGAGGGATAGTGGTAGCAGAATGTCAGATGCCTTAACCACTTGGCCTCCTCACGGCCCCTTGTAGCTGGTCAACCATCAATATATGTAACTATAGACAATATATACATCGCTTGTATCTACATTTCCTAGGTGATACATTATCCATATGGAGATATTTGGGACAAATTTCTCTTAACAGTTAATCTGTTCGATGTCCTTATTTCTCGATATTGATTTTAATACACAAAACCTGTCGATTTGTTGGTTGCCTAACGCCTAGAAACAGAGGACAATGTCTTCTCAAAAAAACAGCAAAACAAAAATCCCACAGAAACTCATCCGTGAAATAAGATTAAATATATAAACAATGGCAGAAACAGACTCCATTACAACACAACGTCAGTCTTTCATCGATGTCGTGACATTTCTATGTCAACAAATAGGTTTACCTTTGACGTTTTAACACCAAAGCGTGTATGTACTTGAACACTCACATTTCTATCATTTCTATCTACCAGCAATTTATAATTATCATTTCTAGGTCTCTGACTACAAACTATGAGTCCAAAAGTCCCTTTATCTGTCAATAAGTAATGAATGGTCATTTATCTCCAATTATTTAGGCTGTTTTTGTTGAAATAACAACGGAAGTTGGTACCAACTAATTTATTTAAATATTCATAGACTTCGTATGACGTCATATGTCGTATGCCATTTTCACTGAAATCGCTGCTGACCTATAATACATCAGATATCTATCCTTGTTAACTTATTCACCCAGAACTTTCATTATGAACTATTCCAGCCTTTGAATTGGAAGAGTTTAAATGTGTATTAAGGGTTAAAATAACAGCTGTCCCCGTTTTAATATCATCGGATATTGCTTTTTCTATTAACATATTCTGTTGATGTATTTTTTTCGTTGGTTATGGCAGTAATAATAACATATTTTTGGAAATCTACCCTGGTTTAGGGGGTGTAAACACCTCCCCTTACAAACGTAGTGTAAACGTTTTATGGCCCAAAGCATCCCTGATGAGTCCTGGAAGGACGATATAGTCGTATGAATCAGTGTTAATCCTTTTAGACAAAATGTATCTATTATTACTGCATACTTCCCACCTCTCACAATGGAAAAGTGTGGGCAATAAATCACTTGCTACCACAGTCCAATGCACACATAATCCCCTTCCAAGGCCAATCATGATTACATGACCATGAAAGGGGGTGTGCCCAGTGGACTGTGGCCACAAATGCTGTACGAAAGGGGAGATAATCAATCAGTGAGTAACGATGAAGTCAATACAGTGGAAAGGATAAACTTAGTTGACACATTTAAAATAAGGGCGAAAAATGAAAGTTAAAAATGGTAATTTCATGATTGAAAAACACAAAAAGATTTCCTTATCACGTGAGAGGATAAGCATTTCCCGGAAAAGTTAATAATCTTAAGGAGCTGTTCCTTTATACAAAATTGTACATTCAAATATAATAATAATATAATAATAAATCCCTTGTTACTCGAAAACCATGCAATAACCTTTACATGATAATAATAATTCGAGGTTCTTACTGCATACTTCCCACCTCTCACAATGGAAAACTGTGGGCAATAAATCACTTGCTACCACAGTCCACTGCACACATAATCCCCTTTCATGGCCAATCATGATTACATGACCATGAAAGGGTGTGTGTCCAGTGGACTGTGGTCACAAATGCTGTAAGAAAGGGGGAATAATCAATAAGAAGGTAACGATGAAGTCAATACAGTGGAAAGGATAAACTTAATTGACACATTTAAAATATGAAAAATAACAAAAATAAAGTTCAAAATGGTAATTTCATGATTGAAAAACAAACAAACAAAACGACTGAGTTGGCAGCGTTATTGATTTCCTTATCACGTGACAGGATAAGCATTTCATGGAAAAGTTTATAAACTTTAGGAGCTGTTTCTTTATACAAAATTGTACATTCAAATATAACATTCATTGAAAGAAATGGAATTCCTTCGGGATCGATAAACCCTTACATTGTATGTATGAAAATGGTTTCAATACCCTGTACCTTTGCCACATCTTGAAAATTAAACTGAAAATGTAGTGAGAAATTCAACGTTGTTTCCCGTGTTTTGTTCTAATTGTTGAACAGACACTCCTTACCTTCCCTGACACTGGAGGTTGATAGTAATCCAAAAACACTTGTATCCATTATGAAGGATACACTCAGACTGGGCTATTGAGAATAAAGACAAACTTACCTGGGTCTGATTAGTACTCACTCACACAGGTACATGTAAATTATCTGCAGTGGAGGGTAGGTAAAAAGATTGTCCAGGTGAACATTTTTTACTCAATTTTTCTGTTTTGTTCGAGTTGGGAAGCATGCAGTAAGCCAGTTATTGCATGATTTCTCGTTACTCGGGACTTATTACACCCTCGCTTCGCTCGGGTGTAATAAATCCCTTGTTACTCGAAAACCATACAATATCTTTACTTATATACTGCTTTATCATAACCTAGTTCGTAGGTCGTCTCAAAGCGGTTCACAAATTATTATTCGTGGTTATAGGGCCTTTGCTACCAGCCAACTCCCTGGGGAGCATACAACCGGTACTGCTATTTCGGCGCTCACAGCTAGCATTCAACAATTATAGCACTGCCCAACCACGTACTCATTTACAAGATACAATTGAGTGCTGTACCGTGACTCGAACCTACAACCCTTCGGTCACGAGCCCGGCGTCCTACCACTAGACTACCGTGCCTCTATATTACCAAATGTTAGATATGCAGTCACTTGTGTGTATGTTGACGGTGGAGGTGTATATGTGTGTTTCGTTCATAGTTGTGGGGTGTAATTAATCACCAAGACTCAGTTCTGATTCTAAAACAGACGTCTGCGTTATAATCACCTTCACCTGCATAATCATAGATGCTATTATTATACCTCTACTTTATTTACTCTATATAGACGTTATTGGTTAAATCGAATATATCCCCACTTTTACCTGTGTTTGAGTCCTGTGTACGTGTTAGTCTGGGAACTAAAACACACCTACACTCGAGTGTTTCCGCCGAGCCAATCAGGCGAGAGGTGGGCGCAGCTTGCTACCGAACTCGGAAGCGACGCGCGAGGTGGGCGGAGCTTGCTTCCGAACTCGGAAGCATTTGGCTCCATTGCCATCAAATGGGTAGCTGGGACGTGAAGTTATACAGCTTATGGTTTACAAATATGTTCTAGTTAAAAATATCTCTCCAGTGTGTATCGTTATAATAAAACGGATAAAGTATGGGGTTGAGGGTTTCGCCGAGGGAAATAGGCATGGTCAAGGGACACCAGAAACTTGCTATATCCCTCAACCCCATACTTTAACTGTATACTAATCCTGTCTGTGGTTATAACTAGTGTGCTTTATCGAGGAATATTACTTCTTTCTGAAAAGGTGTATGTTTATGTTCACCTTTTTATTCATACAGATAATGAAGGTCGTTTTCAATAGGACATTGACATTTATCGTAATCGTCACTTCACGCGAAACGTGTCGTGTGTTACGAGTACGCACTAATTTCTCTATCGCTTTTGACAGAAATATCGACCTTACGTCTTGGGGGTCAGTTTGTATGGGTAAATCGGTCAGTTCTTTACCATGTCATCCAAGAGGTCAATATTTGATAAAAACAAACATGTTTTTGCTACAGACCGGCTATAAGTGGGAATTCTATATACAGTGTTGTAAGTTTTATATATAGATACAGTCATACCTGAGCAATTACAGTATTCATACAGTTTATAAATTACATTTAAAATATGGTGGTACTCTATTTTGGAGTATATTTTGTGAAAGTACAATGAAAGCTAAAATGAAATATATATTGAGGATGAAATTGTGAGACTGATTGTCTAAGGAGATAATTCTTCAATGACTAGGTTTTTTTTTGTTTTGTTGTTGTTGTTTTTTGGTATATCTTCAAATAGCAGATGTCATTGTTTGACTTCAAGTTCATTTGGTAAATTGACCTTAGTACTTAACATGTACGACGGTAGCGTATAATCATTGGCGCATTTCACTTATCATCTACCTGTAACTTGCATGATTAGTAGGACTTCCTTAAAAATGATTGTCTGTTCCGAAAAATATAACTAACCATAGCAACTTTTACTTTACAAGTTGACGCTTGTCTTTTACTGTTTCGTTTCGTTTGCTGACATTTCCTTAAACTTGTTTTATCTAAACGAGGCCCAAAAGACCTCTGTTGTGTCGATGGGCCGTTAATAATCCAAAAACTAATTTAGTGCTAAGTCGTGATGATAATTAACGATTGTTTACCCAATAAAGTTGTCACAATTTGTCCTTTGTCCTAATTTTTTACTTTGCTTGACTTCCTATTAACATCTAAGGTCATGTATGTATGTGGGCTTAAGGCAGGGTATGTTGGTACACCAACTCCTATTGACTCCTTGTGATAGCGCAGCGCTGATGCCAATTGTATAGTGCTATTTCAATGAAATACCACGCCGCACCCAGCACATCAATCCGCCCTGTCACATTATACTGACAACAGGTGAACTATCTGTTGCCATAACTTTGAATGCTGAACGTTAAGCAGAAAAATAACGAATAAAATGTTTAAAGTTTTTGAATTGTCCCGGCCTTGGAACAGAACCCATTGCCTTCCACACCGGGGCCAACGTTCACAACGAGTACCAGTCCTTATGTACTCCATCAGCAATACAACACAACGTGGTCCTCGTTGCTGACCCCTTGTCTTTTGTATATAACCGAAGTCTTATCTCATCAATCAATATTTAAACTAAAATACAAGGTATAACAATCGCAAAGTACTTACATCACGTGATCACGCTTGTATCGCCTTTCCTTTGTCAGATAGTTTAGATATACCTTTCTCTCTAATCACCTCCTCTCGTTATTGTTTGCGTACGTCCAACTCTTTAAATACTTACCCACGATTAGGAACGGCTGTAGTATTTAACTGTCTGTCATCGCTGTTCTATAACAGGTTTCCGAAGTGATCGGGCAGATCGGGTAAGATGTGTTCACATACAGTTTTAATGTAAATAATTGAATTATATACTATTTAAGTATCTAAGTAATAGTGCACCTAAAACATGTACATTTGTAATACAATGAAAAGAAAATAACACAGAAGGGTAGGATTCACCAAATTACAAATATGTGTTATGATACAATTATGCAATAAATACTTATGATTTTGGATTCAATATTGACAATTTGATTTTAATATTTCTATTCCAGAATTGTGTTTATGGATATTTTTTGGCATTTTGACTATCTATTTATCTATATACCAATCTGTGAATACTGCAACGCACTCTGTCGAGTACTGTGTGTAGTGTACACGTCAGTGCAGGTTGTTAAAACGGTGTTCTAATGAGTGCAGGGCTACTGGGCTAGCAGAAGTAATGTAAAAGAAAGTGGTAGTGATAGATTGTTTATATGGTAATTAATGTGTAGTCAGTTACGTTTCAGATTAAAAGATAAATTATTTGTGAAGTTGAAAACAGGAGTGGCCTGCTAAGGTCGTTGAATAGTTGATAATATTAGCAGGAGATCAGTTTTGCTATATTCGTGGTGTTTTATCGTAAAATGAATATCCAGTTAATAGTAATAACGTTGCTTATGATCTCAGTGAACATTTTTATACAAGGCGGTGCTGCACGAAATGCATGCATCGCAAACAAGTTCTTATTGGAACAACGTCGAAATGTTAACCCCGCGAAATGTTAGCCCCGCCAAATGTTAACCCCGCGAAAAGTTAACCTCGCGAAAAGTTATCCTCTCGAAATGTTAACCCCGCGAAAAGTTATCCTCGTGAAATGTTAACCCCACGAAAAGTTAACCTCGCGAAATGTTAACCCCGCTAAAAGTCAACCTCGTGAAATGTTAACCCCGCGAAAAGTTATTCTCTTGAAATGTTAACCGCACGAAAAGTCAACCTTGTGAAAAGTTAGTCCAGCGAAATGTTAGTTGCGCGAAATGTTAACCCCGGGAAATGTTAGCCCAGCGAAATGTTAACCCCGCGAAATTAAACGATTATACTGTACTGAGATAAAGTTCACGTTGTTGCCGTTTACTCACGTGACAACTGGGACCACATACAGTAACCAATTCACGTTCACCTCTGATTTACGTTAGACAAACTACGACATCTGTGTACCTAATTATATAAGTCAGCGTGTTATAGACTGTGTCTAGTCGTCCATGTAATTCAATATTTCACACATAATCGGTACATGTGAAAGGTATTTAACATGTACCGATTATGTGAAATATTACGCAAGCAACTTTGATAGATGCTTTTTTCATTCAGTAATGTTGGATTAAAACGGAATCAAATGTCAAACTATGTATTGTACAAATGTCAGGCAAAACGAATCACTTAAACAAATAGACAGGCCGAGGGACTTGTGATTATAGTAGATAATATAGGTGACCTTTTACTGTTTTCTACGCTCTTTGGTACACTGAAACATGGACTTTTCTGTCATATGCATTGTTTAATTCTCTGTGACGACAAACTTAATTATAAAATAGATGTTGATTTCTTTCTTTGTATATCTAGTACTCATTGGACACATTTGGACTTTATCCTATTGGCCACTAGTCTATGGCATGTATTTCCTGTATGGCGGCAGATTCTTCATAATTTAATGTAAATCTCTTATTTTCCTACAATGTTATTTTTTTCATAAACTATCTCAAGCGCTTGACATAATGTGTTGATCACTTGACTCCTTATCTCGAACGCTAGACACAACTTTTCAAACGCTCGACTTATTATCTCGATTGCTCGACCTTTCCGTGTGTTCACGTATTGCATAAGATAATAAGACGAGCGCTCGAGATAATAAGACGAGCGCTCGAGTTATAAGACGAGCGCTCGAGATAATAAGGCGAGCGCTCGAGATAACTTATGTAGAAAACATTGTTGTGGATGTCATTATTGTACCACTGTATTTTCCGATATATTTTTTTAGTTATTTTGCGCGAAAAGATTCAGATATATCTTAAGCATATGCATAAAAACAGTGGACCCTCTCAAATGAAGCCGCCGTTCTTCTTAGCGACATGTTATTATAAGACTCTGGGACAACACTTTATTTACAATTTACAATACGTGGCATTGGTACCTTTACCGACTTGCCTGACAGTAGCACTTCTAAACAATCGGAATGTAAAGTATCAATGATATTGCAAAAGGTGGTTTCAAGTCAATTGATGACGAATATTTGTAATGATACAACCATTCAACAAATACTTATGATTTTGGATTCAATATTGACAATTTGATTTTAATATTTTTATTCCAGAATCGTGTTTATGGATATTATTTTGCATTCTGAATATCTGTCTATCTATATACCAATCTGTGAATACTGCAACGCCCTCTCTCTAGTGCTTCAGTTTACATTTACATTTACATTTACGGCGATACTGCAAAGGGCCGTCGAACAGCATCAACTTGCAGGTAGACTTGTGTGGCGTGGCTTCCACATAAGTTCGTTAAAAACAGGTTAAAAAGTTAAAACTATTTACAGGATCCACATTCACTCTGCAAGATGACTGTGGAGCGAGGTCTTGAATGCATCTACGGTCAGCTGCTCGACGACCTCTGATGGTAGTCCATTCCATTCCATGATGGTGTTTGGAAAGAAGCTGTATTTGTAGGTGTCGGTGTTGCATCGTATGTTAATATAGCCATGGTTATGTTGTCTCCTTCCACTTCTGGCGTTACTACTGATATATGGTGGTATGATCAGTGCGTTGGTGTTGTGGATGCCTTTGTAGAGGTTGGGTAGTCGACTTTCCTTCCGTCTCTTCTGTAGGGGTGGCCAGTGTAGCTCGAGCAACATCCCGGTTACACTACTGTAACGCGAGTAATTGCCGGTTGTGAATCGAGCTGCTCGCCGCTGGACACTTTCTATTGACTTCTGTTGGTTTTTCTTATGTGGGTCCCAGACTGAAGCTCCATATTCAAGGTTTGGTCGGATTAAGGTCAGGTAGGCCTTCTCTCTCACTTCCTGTTTGCATTTTCCAAAGTGGCGCCTCAGGAAGGATAGTAATCCGTTGGCCTTTGTGGTCATCTGGTTGATATGTTGCTTCCAGTCCAGGTTGTTGGCTATTTCCACTCCAAGGTATGGGTTGTGTTCTACTACTTGGAGTGTACTACCATTGATGTTATAGTCGGCTCCTGTTGTTATGTTGGTTCGGGATCTCTTCATCCTCATCGTGTAACACTTCTTGGCATTGAATTTCATCAGCCACTTGTCATCCTGTAGCTAGTGGGTGTCTGCGATGGAGTCAATGATCCTGAATAGGAGGCAATCATCTGCGAATAGCTTGACAGCAGAGGTGATTCCTGCGCCAATTGACAGCAGAGGTGATTCCTGCGCCAATATCGTTGACGTATAGAAGGAACATCAAGGGACCCAGGAATGTCCCTTGGGGGACCCCTGACTCTACTTGGACTTCAGCTGACGATTCTCCATCGAGTACATCTCTCTGCGATCTCTTGGTAAGCCAGTGTTGTATCCCTCCATGGGTTTCCTGCTGTATCCCATAGCGGGACAGCTTCTCCAATAGTCGTCTATGTGGCACGGTGTCGAGCGCTTTAGAGAAATCCAGAATCATAACGTCGACCTGCTTCCTGTTGTCCATGGCTCTGGAGATCTCGTCCACTGTTTGGAGTAGCTGCGTCTCACAAGAGTGACCTTTCCGGAAGCCGTGCTGATACTTGACCAGGATGTTGTTTTGGTTCAGGTGGTTCATTATTTGCTGGTATATGATGTGCTCGATCATCTTGCATATCACGCTGGTAAGAGACACTGGTCTGTAGTTGCTCGGGTCAGTCTTGCTTCCGATCTTAAAGATCGCAGTGATGTTGGCATTCCTCCAGTCATTCGGTACATTTCCGGTGTCGTACGAGTGTTGAAATATGAGAGAAAGCGATGGTGAAATTTCTCTAGCTGCTTCCTTCAGCACTCTAGTAGGGATGCAATCAGGCCCGCTCGCTTTGCTCGTGTCCAGGTTCTTGAGAAGTTTTTCTATTCCTTCAGCTCTGAAGTAAATCCTGTCCATTGGTCCGTAGGGTGCTCCTTCCATGCGTGGTACATCTCCCAGGGGTTCGCTGGTGAACACTGATTGGTACTGTCTATTCAGAGCTGTTGCCTTCTGCTTGGGTGTTGATAAAAGTTCCCCATTCTCCTTCAGGGATGGTATCCTACTACTGTTGCTTCTCTTACTCCGGATGTACGAGTAGAACTTCTTGGGATTTTCTGAGGCGCTGGTGTTCAGGAATTTGGTGGTGTATTCACTGTAGGCTCTCTCCAACTCCCTTTTCACGGTCTTCTCCATCTCTTCAAATTTTGTCCAGTCTCCTGTCTTCTTTGTTTTCTTTGCCCGTGTGTATCTTCTCTTCTTCTGGCGACATAGCCTCTTAATCTCTGGCGTGATCCATGGTAAGTTCCATCTGGATGTTATCCTCTTCATAGGGATGTGTTTTGCCGTGGAGGTGTTAAGGGCGGTTTTGAAGTCTGTCCAGAGTTCTTCAGTGTTTTTCCTGGTGGTATCGCTTTGTAGGAGGTTGTTGGTATAAAGGTTCATGTCCTCTCTTATTCCGTCCATGTTAGCTTTCCTGTATAAGTACACCTTTCTCTCTGGTCTTCGCTGTCTCTGGGCGTTGGTGTTGAGTTCGGCAATGATGGTGTCGTGATCACTAATTCCGGGGTGTACTTCAACTTCGCCCAGTAGATCTGGGTTTGTTGTGAGAATGAGATCTAGTATGTTGTTGTTTCTGGTAGGTGTATTACACATCTGGTGAAGACAGTTGTTGTTTACGAGTTCTGTGGTCTGTTGGTTGAGTACATTAGAGTACTGTGGTCTTTCACGTATGCTGGTGTCTGTCCAATAAATGTCCGGAAGGTTGAAGTATCCAGCAACTATGATGTTTGGTAGCGATTGCCTATTTGTCAGCCTCGATAGCGATGCGTCTAGTTCTTGTAGTGGTATGGGGTCGTCGTGTGATGGACGGCGATAAAAAGAGCCAATGTACAGGGGTTGTTGCTTCCATAATTGTAGTCGTACCCATGTCACTTCACAGTTGGTGTCAAGGTCCACTTCTGGTGTGGTGACCAGATCATGGGATACCGCCACCAAGACTCCTCCTTCTCCCTTCAGTGCGGGTGGTTAACACGGTGTTCTAATAATTGCAGGTTTACTTGGCTGACAGTAGTAAAGTAAAAGAGATTGGTAGTTACATATTGTTTATATGGTCATTAACATGTAGACAGTTACGTGTTTCAGCGCAGTTTTTTTTAATGACCTGTATAAATTTATTTGATTGAAACTGAATTACGAATTCGCCAGTAACTATAATCTACACTACGGCGTTTAATTCTTCATTGCTATCAAAGATGTACATCATACACCATATTATATATATATAAGTAAAAAGTGCACATTAGATATAGTCTCATAAGTAATAACGATACAATTTAGATACTGGATACGAACAAACAAATGTTGGTTGGATTCGTATTACTTTAAAAGATATATGGGCAAAGAGGTAATAACGACAGTATGATAAAATATACATGTAGGTACTGGATACAAACAAACACGTGTTGGTTGGATGCGTATTACTTTAAAAGATATCTGGGCAAAGAAGTAATAACGACAGTATGATACAATATAGGTACTGGGTACGAACAAACACATGTTGGTTGGATGCGTATTACTTTAAAAGATATATGGGCAATGAAGTAATAACGACAGTATGATACAATATAGGTACTGGGTACGAACAAACACATGTTGGTTGGATGCGTATTACTTTAAAAGATATCTGGGCAAAGAAGTAATAACGACAGTATGATACAACATAGGTACTGGATACGAACAAACACATGTTGGTTGGATGCGTATTACTTTAAAAGATATCTGGGCAAAGAAGTAATAACGACAGTATGATACAATTTAGATACTGGATACGAACAAACAAATGTTGGTTGGATTCGTATTACTTTAAAAGATATATGGGCAAAGAGGTAATAACGACAGTATGATACAATATAGGAACTGGATACGAACAAACACATGTTGGTTGGATGCGTTTTACTTTAAAATATATATGGGCAAAGAGGTAATAATGACAGTATGATACAACATAGGTACTGGATACGAACAAACACATGTTGGTTGGATGCGTATTACTTTAAAAGATATCTGGGCAAAGAAGTAATAACGACAGTATGATACAACATAGGTACTGGATACGAACAAACAATCGTTGGTTGGATGCGTTTACTTAAAACGACAGTACAGACAAAGCAATTTGTTAAACCGTCAGGGCGATCGTCCCCTTCATCAACACATGAAACATTACACATCACATGTAACAGAGATGTAACAGTCACCGTGAAACAATAATACATGACATGTCGTTATTACTCCTCTGCCCTTATATCTATATAAGTGATAGGCATATATATATAAGTAAAAAGTGCACATTAGATATAGTCTCATAAGTAATAACGATACAAATTAGATACTGGATACGAACAAACAAATGTTGGTTGGATGCGTATTACTTTAAAAGATATATGGGCAATGAAGTAATAACGACAGTATGATACAATATAGGTACTGGGTACGAACAAACACATGTTGGTTGGATGCGTATTACTTTAAAAGATATCTGGGCAAAGAAGTAATAACGACAGTATGATACAATTTAGATACTGGATACGAACAAACAAATGTTGGTTGGATTCGTATTACTTTAAAAGATATATGGGCAAAGAGGTAATAACGACAGTATGATACAATATAGGAACTGGATACGAACAAATACATGTTGGTTGGATGCGTTTTACTTTAAAAGATATATGGGCAAAGAGGTAATAATGACAGTATGATACAACATAGGTACTGGATACGAACAAACAATCGTTGGTTGGATGCGTTTACTTAAAACGACAGTACAGACAAAGCAATTTGTTAAATCGTCAGGGCGATCGTCCCCTTCATCAACACATGAAACATTACACATCACATGTAACAGAGATGTAACAGTCACCGTGAAACAATAATACATGACATGTCGTTATTACTCCTCTGCCCTTATATCTATATAAGTGATAGGCTAGTACTATATCACCGTCTAGTCGTATGAGGCGACTAATGTGGGGCATGGGGAATACTAATAATTCGAGGTTCTTATATACCGCTTTATCACAACCTAGTTTGTAGGTCGTCTCAAAGCGATTCACAAATTATCATCCGGGGTATAGGGCCTTTGCAAACAGTCAATACCTGTCTCAACTCCCCGGGTAGCATACAGCCGGTGCTGCCATTTCGGCGCTAACAACTAGCATTCAACAATTCTAGCACTGCCTAACTATGTACTCATTTAATGGCATACTGTCCCTAGTAACGTGTATTTACATCCTCTATCTGGTACGCTATCTGTCTGCTCTGGGTGGTTGTGTCTCCCAGGGGACACCATTTAAGATCGCAGTCTATATAAGGTATATCGTCTGTTCTGGTTGGTTGTGTCTCCCAAGGGACACCATTTAAGATCGCAGTCTATATAAGGTATACCATCTGTTCTGGTTGGTTGTGTCTTCCTAGGGACACCATTTAAGATCGCAGTCTATATAAGGTATACCGTCTGTTCTGGTTGGTTGCGTCTCCCGAGGGACACCATTTAAGATTGTAGTCTATATAAGGTATACCGTCTGTTCTGGGTGGTTGTGTCTCCCAGGGGACGCCATTTAATATCGTAGTCTATATAAGGTATACCGTCTGTTCTGATTGGTTGTGTCTCCCAGGGGACACCATTTAAGATCGTAGTCTATTTAAGGTATACCGTCTCCAAATGAGTTTTACTGTTATGTTGACGCAACCCCGTCACATCCCCAATAAACAAAACAAATATAGACATCAAAATATTGGACAAGCTCTTACGGCTATGTACTACGTTAAGTTGGTTTAATAAGAGCTAAACTCATTTAAGGACGTGACTTTTTACGGTAGACTTTGACGATATCAAGCACTTCAACTTCTTTATGCAAATAGGCACTGCATGATCAAATGTTCAATTTAACAAATACTTTGAATAACTATTGGTATGTCAGACCTCTCTAAACTTCACAACGTGCACATTAAGTCATAACATAACTTTTTGTTGTTGTGAAAGATGATTTTCCACTGTTCTTATTTGCAAGCGCCATTCAAAGCAGTTCTGAAGTTTAAATTGATACTATACCACAATTGAATAAAAACTAAACACATTAAACCCCTTTTTCCAATATCACACTGTGTAACAGAATTGGCCTTTGCTAAAAGGTAGCTGTAAGAAAGCACGTAGTCGAACAATAACCACCAGTCACGTGATGTACGCGGGTTATACTGCTGACGTACGTTTATCACGATTATGTATTGTGATTGTCTATACTGAGGCAAAGTCAACAGTTGGAACACCATTTAAATATGAATACACCCTAAAGAACACGAAGAGAGGCCGTGGCCTTAGTAAACTTACAGCCGGCGAGCATTAAGGCGTGGCCTTAGTAAACTTATAGCCGGCGAGCATTGGATTTTGAAGTGTGTCAGTACCCAGTGACAATCCTCTACGTACCAAGGCAGACACAACACAACACCTAAATAGCATATAGCTGCTCGACCGATAGAATGTTCTGCTATAATTCTATTTCAAACTGTACTACGCCGTGCGAGGTGCCAAGCTACAATGAACATACACGTACCCGTAAACTACCCTCAGCATGTGCCTCAATCTGATCGGTCAAAACCTCTGCACGAGACAGGCAACTGCCCTCGTATACTCCGTGCTTAGAGGACAAATATTTCCCGCTATTCTCCGAAACGCGGGAAAGTAATAGTATATATGTCGTACATTGTGAACGTTCTTTTTTCATTTTTCATTGATAAGAAAGAATGGATGACATTTTTTAAAGGATCAAAAGTGATTTCACTATTTTTCGACACTTATATATGTAGGTAGTGAATTTGACTATTTTACGACACGTATGTAGGTAGTGTATTTGACTATTTTACGACACTTATGTAGGTAGTGAATTTGACTGATTTACGACACTTATGTAGGTAGTGAATTAGACTTTTTTTACGACACTTATGTAGGTAGTTAATTTGACTATTTTACGACACGTATGTAGGTGATTTCATTATTTTTACGACACTTATATAGGTAGGTGGTTGGTTTGCGGTAAGCAGTACGACACTACAAACTTAAGTTGGATATTTTGAGGTTAACATTTACGACATTTGTGTAGGCGACTTAATTGAAGATAATAGTAACGTGACTTGCACAGATACAAACATGTATCCCATTACAATGATGAGTTATCTCGTGTGACGCCTGTCGCCTACGTCTCGTTGTTCTCCGGAAAATCTGTCATAACTTTATACTAGCGTCTCATTACAAAATAATGCAGTTATCGACCCGTAAACACAGCAAGGACGGGAGACCGCGGTTTCTGATTGGTTACGGCGTCTGGTCGTCTATGATCACTATCCCTCCAACACTGGGTCGCGGGGCAGTCGCCAGGTACACCGGGTACTTCGGTTTTCTCTAACACCAAAACCTGACACATCCTAAAATGACCCGAGCTTTGATAGGACAAACCAAACCAACAGTGACGAAACACCGAAACAAAGGAAAAATCAAGAACGTCGAAATACAAATTATACTTAAATATTTAAAAATCACGTGCTCCGTATTAAAACATAAATCCTTGATGACATATCTTAATGTACGTTATAATATTTAAAAGTCCCCTAAATAGAAAGAAACGATATAATGGAACTTAACCGTGTTTATTTCGATTGAGTAAATGGCGGGAATCCCATGCGATCAGTGACCTCAAATTCAAAAATCTCATTGGTATAGCTCTATAAAAAATTGGATGCAGAGCAAATTAAAAATATTTAGTTTCAAGTTTATTTTATTATCGGTATAATATTCCAGAAATACAAACATGATATACATATAGGATTCGAAAACATAGTACTTATGTTAATCCGTCTCCTGTTTTGTAAATTGGCGATTGGACGGCCCTGACTCATATTATACATATAAATATAAATAAGATATAGTATATATATATATAAGATATATATTATATTACGGAGAGAAGAGGGTGGGGAGGAAGGAGGTGCAAAATGGCTTAAAGACAAGGTTGTTGGGGTAAGGTATATAGTACGTTGACTGCATTATGGGGAAGAAACTGGCTAAAGTATATTTTGTAAAAGGACACATGTCGATGACTGTACCTGTCAATGAGGTCTTCAACACGTTCTGAATCAATTGCATATCATGAAACCTCCCCATGCCGACCCCTGAGTATTCCGACTGCCAGTGGTGTACAACAACCAGCTGAATTTTTAAATATTAAAAGTAAAATCAAACAAGACTATGAACATTTGTATGTGTATATCCATACTGACGTGGTTACAAACAGGGGGCCGTACCAGTAAAGTTTCACTATGTATTACATGAAAACATACGTAAAATCAAAATTTAGATCTTCAAACTTAAAATCGTTTCGACTGGTTGATGAAATATATTCTCATTATATTGAACTGTAATATCAGGATCTCCGTACAGTAGACGGTTTACGTCGGGAGGAAGGCTTCTGAAGCATTGTACTCTTAGTTGGTGGTATTTCGGACAGAAGAGGAGGAAGTGTTCGGTTGTTTCAGCAGAATGATTACAAGTACACATGGGACTATCAAATAGGTTTCGTATATAGAAATGTCTAAAAAGAGAACTACAGCTCGTCCTTAATCGTGCATGATGGATTTGGCCGAATCTACTTCATAAGGTGGAACAAGATAGCTTACAACATTCAAAAAAGTATTGAGATTAGTAATCGACGGGTTAGGCTTTACGTTATCGGAAAGTGCATTTCATAGGTCAATAGAGGAGGGTAAGAAGGAATCCTTGTGAAGTTTGGTTCTACCGTTGATTTGACAGTAATTCTTTGCGTTTCTAGTATTGTGAGAGTGTCAGTCAGAGTGAGGAGCAGGAAGTAGGTTAGTTAAAAAGGAGGGGCACTGACAACCTTATGGAATTGTATGATGTTATGTTTTCCTCTTCGAACAGAAAGAGGATCCCAGCCAGATTCTAAATAAATTCGGTCATGTCTAGTTAGTTTAGTGACCCCAGGTACAATTCTGGCTGCTTCAAGCTATATATTGTCTAATAATTGACTTTGTCCAAACGTTATATTGTCCAATATTACATCACCACATTCTAAACAGGGTCGTAGAAACGTAAAAATACATTTTTTGTAGAGGAATTCTGTCAATACTGAAGTTGAATTTCCTAGGAATAGCAATTTTGTTGGATGCTTTGCTGATTATATATTGCACATGGTCGGTCCACCCTCCGCTAGCTGAGATAAAGACGCCTAAGTGTTTGTGGCAGGAGACATATGTTAAAGGGTATTATTAATAAATAAGAAGGGATGAATTTGTTTATTATTTTGTTAACTTACAATCAATGTCACTGTTTTATTAAAGTTAAAGTTAACAAGTCACTTTTTAGACAAATCGTGTTTTTTTATTGTCGTTTTAAAGGATGGCACTGAGATCCGGCAAGTCCATTACAACGTAAAGGGATATGTCATCGTCATTTTTTTATTCTTTCATTTCTTTTACGGTTTTATTGGTAGTGTAGCTTGCATAATGGGACGCATTGCCACCCATTTACACACACATTACATTAGGGCGGAGGTCCTTACATAAAATATACTTGCCGCACAATCCACTAAGTAGTAGTTTTCATTCTCAAAGCCTGGCTATTGGACTTGCATTGTAATATCTCAGAAAATTTTTTTTTTTTATTTTATATTTTATATATATACATTTAATAACCCAGTCATGCATACTACATTCGTGGGTTGTCTGGGGATGGGCTGCCCCAGCTACAACCCGGAATACATGAAACACTCTCTATTTTCTTTCTTCACAAATCAACACTTGTTCATTTCTTTCACTCTTATTTTTTTTACACCCTCATACTGTAATTTCTTCTTTTTTACCTCACTTTTTTACACTCTCGTACAAACCCTCCTCACACGGAGGTAACAAAACAAAATAACAAGGAAATTTTCATGCATTTCCACTGATTGCTGTGCACAGGGAGTGCAAATAATTTTACGATACAATTGATATCTTCGACAATATCGTTAATGCAAATTAAAAACAACAATGAACCTACACTTGACGCCTGGGGAACCCCGGCTGTAGTAGATGCTAAATCAGGCTGTTTATCATTGATTACAATTCGTTGAGAGCGATTATGTAAATAATTTGAGAACCAAGCAAGTCAATCGCCGGATCTAAAGCCAGACTGACAAGGAGACAATAACGACTTTTCAATTAAATAATTGTAAACATATTTGTATACACACCTTTCCATTATTTTGTCAATAATAGATGATAAAGATATGGGACGGTAGTTGCCTAGGACGGATGAGTTTTTTAACACAGGTTGGACTGTAGCCCTCTTCCATATAGACGGGAACATGCAATCAGTAAGGTAGTAGTTAATAATTGTTTAAAGAGGATAAATAAGAATATTAGTTAGTTTATACAGCCTGACACTGTCAGTGTGATTCTACCATATCTCACAACGTAAACACTGTTCTCCATTCTTTATCATTGGTACATCCACCAACCAAATCAGTAATCATTCATATTCCACTTTATTTTTAAAATAGAATAAAATGTTAAATAAAACGCCGGAACAATAACCATTAAAATTTATTATACACAAACGAAACTATTATGAATCACAACCGGAAAATAAAATTCACAGTCGAATATGTCATGCCTGCGTAAGCGTAGCATTTTATTATCGCCGACAAACACGCTCCTTTAAATGAAATTTTCTTTACACTAACAATGTAGTTTGTTCTGTTCCTTCTCAGAATGTCAAGAAAAAAGACAAGAAGTGATTATCCGCGGTCACGAGCGCTTTACACCTCAGCAATAATCGTTGGTGTTAGTCCTGTATCTGCATCCACAAACAGAAAGTTCAAGGGGAGCCTGAAGTTTGTTCCTAGTTCCTGTAGTTCCCAGTTTCGTTTAAGAGTTCCCGGTGGATTATATGCTGGTAATGATGTTTTTCTAAAGTTTTCAAACGGAACTCCGTTTATCTTAAACGGAACAAGGAACTAGGAACCAACTTCAGCCCAGTTTCAAGCAGATGCTTTATTTATTCATGTTCATATTGGTAGCTTTTATTTTACGTAACCAGGTGTCTGACGCTGTTGGTGGACGATCAGTACCCAGGTTTGGCTGTCGCCGTTGGTGGACGATCAGTCCCATAGGCTGGCTGATGCTGTTGGAGGACGATCAGTCCCCGAGGTTGGCTGACGCGGTTGGTGGATAATCAGTCCCCATGGTTGGCTGACACTGTTGGTGGACGATCAGTCCCCGAGGTTGGCTGACGCTGTTGGTGGATAATCAGTCCCCATGGTTGGCTGACACTGTTGGTGGACGATCAGTCCCCAGGTTTGGCTGTCGCCGTTGGTGGACGATCAGTCCCATAGGCTGGCTGACGCTGTTGGGGGACTATCAGTCCCCGGGGTTGGTTGACGTTGTTGGTGGACGATCAGTCCCCAAGGTTGGCTGACGCTGTTGGAGGACGATCAGTCCCCGAGGTTGGCTGACGCTGTTGGAGGACGATCAGTCCCCGAGGGTGGCTGACGCTGTTGGTGGACGATCAGTCCCCATGATTGGCTGAGACTGTTGGTGGACGATCAGTCCCCGAGGCTGGCTGACGCCGTTGGTGGACGATCAGTCCCATAGGCTGGCTGACGCTGTTGGAGGACGATCAGTCCCCGAGGTTGGCTGACGCTGTTGGAGGACGATCAGTCCCCGAGGGTGGCTGACGCTGTTGGTGGACGATCAGTCCCCATGATTGGCTGACACTGTTGGTGGACGATCAGTCCCCGAGGCTGGCTGACGCTGTTGGTGGACGATCAGTCCCATAGGCTGGCTGACGCTGTTGGTGGACTATCAGTCCCCGGGGTTGGTTGACGTTGTTGGTGGACGATCAGTCCCCAAGGTTGGCTGACGCTGTTGGAGGACGATCAGTCCCCAATGTTGGCTGACGCTGTTGGTGAACTATCAGTTCCCAGGATAGACTGACGCTGTTGGTTGACTACCGGTCCCCGAGGTTGGCTGTAGCCTTTTTAGCTTAAATATATTGCTACAGGATTCACATAAAGGTATTAGTTGAAGTATAATGTATCTGCTATAGCAAAACGTTGTAAAGTTGTAGTATTAGGGTTTGTATAGGCATCTATCCCTTTCAGCTGTGATCTGTGATCTATCTATGATCACTGATGAGTCTAACTTGCTTTACTCTGTTTGGTTTTCTGCATCATTTCTACCTATTTCTAGTGGCTATTTGAGGTGACTGGCTGAAGCCGCCCAACATTGAAATCATTACTTCAAATGTATGGATAAGGACGCATCTAATAAGGAAATTAGTAGGTCGATACAGACAGTCAAATAATGTTTATGTTTACAAACTTTGACAAGCTTAAATGCGCATAAGATCTTCCAAAAAAATGCGGGGCTTTATTGTTGCTGTTTCACCTTATTTCTCATTAAAAACGGCAAGGAACTATTTTTGACTCTTCAATCACAGGTACCAGCCTTGTCTGTCAATACACCGATAATATACACAAGGTTGCGAAGTTCGTGCCATAGTAAACATGACTCCGTTCAAAAAAACATGCGATTTTGTCATATCACGCCGGGATCAGTCTAGATCGACAGGAAACTATGGTTCTTTACTTTGATGATCTTGCAGTATCATGTTTGAAACAATGAAAAATGGTCGAGTTTCAGTTGGTTGGACACTGCTGTCCCCAGGATGACTCTCTTTACCCCTAGTGGGTAGCACGAAACACATGGCATGTACGCTGTTCACTGTCAGTACAGTTTTTCTATGATAGGAAACAAACTTACTTGTATAATAGGTCATGCCCTTACATTATCATGTCGGACACCCGATTCCAGTTTTCAAACTGGTCAGGCTACCTTCCGGTTATATGAACGGCGACAGTAATTTCTCTAACTTTTGTAACCTCCACGCTGATTGGCCCGTCATATTTAGAAGCCAATCAGCGCTATTTGATTTTTGAGACTCAAAAACGTGCAGCACTTATCCGTGTAAGCAAGCGAATGTATATGCTACCCCAACATATGGGGCTTTTTCTGAATATCTATCAGTGAAAGAATCAGCGATTAACATGACTGCATTCCGAATCTAAATAGATTAAGATTTGACTTCACACGAGCTAGAGCTATAAATAGTATTTTCTGTAGTCCTCATTATGTGCAGGTCGTACCAGTAACAGCGTCTATGTCATTATTAATTCAATGTTCTTATATACCGCTTTATCACAACCTGGTTCGTAGGTCGTCTCAAAGCGGTTCAAAAATTATTAACCGTGGTTATAGGACCTTTGCAACCAACCAATATCTTTCTCAACTCCCAGTTGTGGAGCATTATACAGCCGGTGCTGCCATTTCAGCGCTCACAGCTCATATTCTACAATTCAAGTACTGACCAACCACGTACTCATTTACAGCTGAGTAGACTGGAATAAGCGGAGTAAAGCATCTTGCTCAAAGATAAAGTACCGTGACGTGCCACGAGCCAGGCATTCTACCACTACACTACCGTGCCTACTTAGAAGTGTGTATCCCCCAATTTTACAAATGAGTCCAGGCACCTTCCAAACAAAACTTTAACTATTGAAGTGTATCGGAGACACTGAGCGGCGACACCTACATCGTAAGGTTTACTGATCTGACAGAGGAACACATGTGAATCATTGGTTAAGTAATGATATACTTTATACCAGGGTAAGACAATTAAATAGATCAGGCTAAATTGATCGTTTCTCATCAATTAACAGAGAAAGCACACACTGCCTCTGGCGTGACGTTAATAATGTTCACTGATTTGGAACATGTGCACGCGCATTTTTCTTCATGGCGGATCAACAGGCTTAGATACATATTTAGAGTAAAAGATATTGGTCTATTTTATTTGTCTGATGAATGTATTTTGTTACGGAGATGGTTATTCAATACACTAAAGGTGAGTGAGTAAAACACTGTCTGTCTGTATCATACTGTTATTTGTTTACTTTGCTTAGCAGATAATTAATTAGTGTTTCATGTACATAATCAAGAGCTTTTAATAAGATCTTAGCCGTTGGTCTCTACTTAGGAAAATACTATTTACCCACTGACTGGCCGTACTCAGCTATTAAGTAATATGTTGTAGGTGTTTTGATTGGCTGTATACCTTCCCGTTAAGCCTTACAGTGAAGATCACTTAACATAGTTTCGTATCTATTTAGACGTATTTCATCTACATTTGTCAAAATGTCCTGAATGTATTGGTTCCCTTTTTGTTTTTATTTCCTTTTTATTATCTTGAGGAGATTATTCTATTCTCCCTTTTTCGCATCGTTCCTTGAAATAGTTGCTCCCCTTACATATTGTTACTTAAATTATATTCTTTTTTACACATCGTTGGTTGAAAATTTTGGTCCTCTTTTACTCATTGTTAGTCGAAAAAAATTGCTCCTCTTTTACACACCGCTAGTTGATTAATTTGCTCCTTTTATACACATCGTTGGTTGAATAGTTTGCTACGCTTTTAAACACCATTAGTTGAATGTTTTGCTCCTTCCTGTACATACAATAGTTGAGTATTTTTCTCCTCATTGAAAATGTTATATACAGACTTTAAATGACTTTAATATGTTGCTGCTCTGTTACACATCGATTGTTGAATAGTTTGCTATGCTTTTAAACACCATTAGTTGATTATTTTCCTTTTCTTTTGACTCGTTATTAGTTGAATATTATAATGACTTCAATAGTTTGCTCCTCTAGTTACACGCCATTAGTTGAATATTATTCTCCTCAATGAAAATGTTATACACAGACTTTGAATGACTTTAATATGTTGCTCCTTTTATACACATCGTTGGTTTAATATGTTGCTCTTCTTTTACACATCGTTGGTTTAATATGTTGCCCCTCTTTTTCTCATCGTTGGTTCAATATGTTGCCCCTCTTTTACACATCGTTGGTTTAATATGTTGCCCCTCTTTTACACATTGTCGGTTTAATATGTTGCCCCTCTTTTACACATCGTTGGTTGAATATGTTGCCCCTCTTTTACACATCGTTGGTTTAATATGTTGCTCTTCTTTTACACATCGTTGGTTTAATATGATGCCCCTCTTTTTCTCATCGTTGGTTCAATATGTTGCCCTTCTTTTACACATCGTTGGTTTAATATGTTGCCCCTCTTTTACACATTGTTGGTTGAATATGTTGCCCCTCTTTTACACATGGTTGGTTTAATATGTTGCTCCACTTTTACACATTGTCGGTTTAATATGTTGCCCCTCTTTTACACATCGTTGGATGAATATGTTGCCCCTCTTTTACACATCGTTCGTTTAATATGTTGCTCTTCTTTTACACATCGTTGGTTTAATATGTTGACCCTCTTTTACACATCGTTGGTTGAATATGTTGCCCATCCTTTCCACATCGTTGGTTTAATATGTTGCCCTCTTTTACACATCGTTGGTTTAATATACACATCGTTGGTTTAATATGTTGCCCCTCTTTTACCCATCGTTGGTTTAATATGTTGCCCCTCTTTTGCACATCGTTGGTTTATTATGTTGCCCATCTTTTACACATCGTTGGTTTAATATGTTGCCCATCTTTTACACATCGTTGGTTTAATATGTTGCCCATCTTTTACACATCGTTGGTTTAATATGTTGCCCATCTTTTACACATCGTTGGTTTAATATGTTGCTCCACTTTTACACATCGTTGGTTTAATATGTTGCTCCACTTTTACACATTGTCGGTTTAATATGTTGCCCCTCTTTTACACATTGATGTTGACTAGTTTGCTACGCTTTTAAACACCATGCATTAGTTGATTATTTTCCTCCTCTTTTTACTCGTCATTAGTTGAATATGTTGCTCCTGCTTTTATGTTTTAAATACAATGACTTCAATATCTTGCTCCTCTCTTGACAAATCATTCATTGAATATTTGTGTTCCCTCTCTCTATATATATATATCGTTTTAAATACTTCAAGTCTCTTTACACGACTCTAAATAAAGATATCGTGACGCTATACAGTGTGATAAGAATGTCTACACTGTGAAATTATCCGGAAAAGAGCAGGTAGTAATAAACGTATGCTAGTTATGGATTTATAATGGTCCTGACTGAAGCTCGACTATATCAAGAATTGAAAAGTTATGAATTTTAGAATATGCAATGTGTACAATTCTGTTCGTACATATTTCTTGTGCGTGTGGAAATGGCATACATTGTCGGCCTACATGTGTTAAGTGAGTTGTGAAAGAAAATCCCCAATTCGGTGACAATTTTCATGTAATCAAGTAAAACGCTTGTGTATACAGAATCAATAAAAGAATCCATATTAGATTGCGTGATGACGTAGGTATGTGTTATCCTCAGAACCTTTTCTCAAATTGAAATGGAATGACCGAATTGAACACATGTGTAGCTCAGTTCCGGAACAGTTTTATTATATACACAACAACTCCAGTACGGCAATATAAGGCGAGCAAAGCTAATTTTCTTTATGAAATTTATTTATCTTTCTTACTTTTTGGCTCATAACTGCTTTTCAAGTAATTGATAAATCTGCAGTTGTAATTTTTTTCATATGACATATATCTCCCAGCAGTAGATAATCTTCTATCAGTGCAATATATAATCTTCTCCCACACCTGACAGATTTATCTCCCGTTTTGCCGGTGCTAGATTTATCTGTCTCCGCCCTCGGGGTGAGACGGGGGGATTCCCCTATTTATAACAATGGTATTACGTCACTGCAACAATACAATGACGTCACGTCAACAATCCATCAACGTCACATCAACCCTGAATTTAGCATGTAACGTTATCATTACATTGTGTATATGATACACATTGGGGAAAACAGGGTAAGAGAAAAAGAATCATTCACCCCCTTGTGGGTAATATAGGGGAATCTCAACCCTCGGGGAAAGATTCTTAAGTTGCCAAACACTCGGCAAAGCCTCGTGTTTGGCAACATAAGAATCTTCCCCCTCGAGTTGAGATTCCCCTATCTCACCCCAAAGAGGGTGAATGATTCTATTAGTAATTAACGGTGGAGATCGGTATCTACCCGAGCCTTTGTTAACACACACGACTACTGCTTCAATTAGCAACTGAGTAGGATGTCAAGGTTTTTATGTATCCACTCTGACACACGTTCAACGTGTAACTAGAGGTCATCATTACATAATATCATTATTTCTCCCACACCTGACAGATTTATCTCCCGTTTTGCCGGTGCTAGATTTATCTGTCTCCGACCTAGGGTTGAGACGGGGGGATTCCCCTATTCATAACAATGGCATGACGTCACTTCAACAATACAATGACGACACGTCAACAATCAATCAACAAATTGCCTGTATGTGTTTTGGGTCCATGTTTACCTTTATTTCACATTAAAATACTGTTAGATATGGGAGAAAAATAATCTATCGCTACTGGATGTGTAAGATAGAGAAATCTCAACCCGAGGACTAAGATTTTTTTTGTCCAGAACGAGGCTTGCCGAGTTCTGGACCAAAAATCTTAGTCCGAGGGTTGAGATTTCTCTATCTTACACAACCAGTAGCGATAGATTCTATTAGAACACCATATTAAAAATTTTAAAATTACATACGTGTATCTTATACAAATACATACATGTAATTAGTAGATAGTGTAATATTTATTTAATATTTTTACCGTACATGCTTTTAACTTATTTAAACCTGCCATACATTAAACAATGCAAAAGTGATACACGTTAACATGAATATGTAGAAAAAAAATATTGTTTGGCATTTAATACAATTTCTAGTATTGTATTATTGAAGTAAGTTTTCTAAGGAATATAAAAATATTTCTATAAAGTTTAACATGACATATATTAAACATACCTTTCATTTTATAAGATGTAGGATTACGTGTATAGTATCCTGGTATAAATGTTTCTCTTAAAACGCTAATTGAGTTGTTTGGACATTTAAACAAGTAATAGAATTCATCCCCAACAGATTCACGACATAGACTACATATTCTTTCTTCCCTAGATATTCCTATCCATCTCCCAGTTTCAATTGGGATTTTAAAGTTTGCAGTTCTAAATCTTCATATTAATATGCGTTCCTTTTCATTAAGTTTCAATGAATAGGGTTCGGGACAAAAAAAATGATTTAAATAAGGAATATGTTTGACCTCTGCTGCTATTTTCTATATCAGCATACCACTTTTGAATATATTGGTCTTTAAGTTTTTGTTGTACTAAAATTCAATTGATGTCTTTCCATTGTATAAACCTGCTGAAATGATTTGAAATTGTTTTCACAGAATATGTCCATTTAAGATTATACCCCTTTTCATGGATTTGTAGCATTATTCTATACATATAGCTGGCTATTTTACTATTGTTTGTTATTTATTTATGCCAAAACAAAATCATTCTCACTTTAATTTCTATTTTTCTAAAGGAAATCATCCCGTTTCTCCATTTACCATATAGCTAGGAGTACTCTTTGTAATACTAAGTATTCTTTTTGAAAACAGCAGATGGATTGTCTCCAAGATATTGATATTTCCATAGCTCCACATCTCAGCAGCATATAACAATATTGGATTAAATAAAATATTAAATAATTTCAGTTGTAGATCAATAAGCAAACTAATATTTCTTATCTTTCTATATAAAGCGAACAATGCTTTTTGTGCCTGCTCAGCAAGTAGTATAACTTAGTCGTCTGAATAAGGCGTTGTAACACTGTTTGACTACATATTCAGTTAAGTATGCGACGCGTGTGGTCTGAACCATGTCATGTTGCACAAACTGAAGCAAGATACCAGTTTTGGCCTTTATGAAGGGTTCTTTCTTAAATTATGTTTTTGTTTTAATCTTGGTTTTTCTCAATAAAATGTCACAGTGATATGAAAAATCAATATATAATTTTGGTAACTAATTCATTTCAATTTTTTTAAACTCTGATATTTATTGTTTTCTTTCAAACCTATTTTTTTTTTTAAACAGATCGATACACGGTGTATGTAAACTATTTTTAAGGGCAGAGGGGTTTCACGTGCACTGGTTTCATACCGACATGAAATTGAAAAAATGCCGTTCAATCCTTATATTTACATTGTACATTTTTAGTTGTTAACTGAAAATTGAATTATCAAATCAGTAATCACGATTTTAAAATATTTTAATCTACTCTATACCTTTATTTAATCGTAAAGTTGACTAATAGCATGTCTCCTACGTGAAAGATATGACAGTGAAATCTCAATATCGAGGGTTTGTTGTTGATATGTTCTAGCCCGAGGGTTAGACAACCTTCTAGGTTTATACATTTGTCGGTTACAAGAAGGTTGGGGATGATTATTGGTGGAGTATTTTCTCTATTCATATTGTTTCAGTCACAACTCAACCGACTGTGGTCTGGTATATTTGTAAACTATAGCATTTTTTTATGACGTCACAATTTAGCACGTGTTATTCTGCACGAGGCTACATCTTTCCCAGCTTAACGAGGGACAACCCTGTGGAGTGTGGGAGAAAATAAAATAACCATTACAAGTAGTTTGTATTCTATTGATATATCAGTTGATGAAATTTTAAAGATTGGCATTTAATTTTTGAACTTTAAATTATATTTAAATTCTCATTTATCATACCTAGGTGAGAAACTCGACGCCGCTTACGTGAATGGTTCCCGCCATTGACAACATGTAAATGATCACGTCTAGCTGGTTAGGTCAATTGCTAAGTAATCCTATATGAACTGTTCGTGACTTGAAGATTCAGTTATGATGTACTTAGCCCCAGTGTCGAACCTAACGACTAAAACATGGCATTTGGTTTTTATTGTCCGTAAATCAATAAGTTTAAAATGACGATGCCTCATTAATCTCTAGTCTGTAAGTCCGATACTCAATATTCGATCAACCCTAATATTCAGGAACTTATTTCTTTCCTCGTGAACGTGAGTGTTTAATTGTGTTTCAGCAAATTCTTATTTCTGTAGTTTATTCTGCAAATCAAATTGTTCGAGTAAGTGATATTCTATTGTATTCAGGTACCCGAAAAAACACTATCACGGTTCAATATGTGCTCTGTTCCAGTGTCTTGTTGTTAAATCTTCTTATATGTTTTGTCAGATACCAGGGAGGGTGACGGAGCGGGGATAAAATCTCCCGCTACAAGTACGTGTCTACCTTTAAATTCTTAAACACCAACTTAAAAGGGTGCAATATTGGAAATAGGTATTAGATTATATATAACATAGATTAAACTATAGTGTGAAGAACTTAATAAGCATGAGATACAAAAACAACATACGACAGACCTAACCGTGTGACGTCATGATGAATAGATGTGTACCGATCTATCCACATAGGTAATCCTTGTGGTGTTAATGAATAGAGTCAACAAACAGTCCTATCTTCAAGAGATAGCCAAATCCTAAAACAAACATCTTGGTGACGGTAAAAGCGAGTTCTTTTGGACGCTTGAATGATATTCTGACGTGGAAACTCTGTCAGAGTATCGAATGCGTAGGACATCCGGATATATGCATTCAGCTATAAAGGTTTTGGCACTGAGAATATCTGAAATTATTTTATTATTTTTCTCGGAGTATACCTCTTTCTATCGATTTTTCCAAAGAAGGTGAGTGCTTTCTGTCTAATCTAGTGCCATGTGTGTGTGCTTAACTGATGTGATTCATTGATTTAAATATCAAGATTATTATGAAAACTAGTTACGGAATTCCAAAGAATGATGTCAAATGATACAGAATGACACATATTTATAAAGGTTGTGTTCTCTTTTTTTTTCTTAATTTTTCTACAGCTCCAGAATAATGTTGGTCAGTTCTTAAAATGTCTCAATAAAAGAAAAACTTTTTTTTTAAATGCACAATTAATTTATTTACTTCTGAAAACTAAAACGGGGTGCAGATAAAATGACACCGGTATATGTAGTCATACTTTTTAGTTGTGTCTAACGGAAAGCTGTTCATTAGTGTTACAAGCGGGATATGCATTTAAAAGAAATGTCATAAGAATTATGAAACCAATGCTAGCTTTCGTCGATCCATGTCTGGTTATGGTGGTCGGTTGGGAGAGGGTTGTGTTTTTATAAAAGAAGTAGGGACCTAGTGGTCTGACGTTGCTTTCTGACTTGTCCTTACATAGACTTTCAAGGTCATTTGCATATCCGTCAGGTTTCGTCCGTGAAATCTGACATTGAAACGTACACGAACTGGTTCGTCTATATACCAAACAGACACACGAGTTGTCTACTTGTACATGTATCTACAATTAAATTCTTCTCAGTTACTTGTTAAACACATGATGCGTATTGATGTGAATAATATCGGTTTAATAATATCGATATACCGCAATAAAGTAAAAATGTGATCTGTAACAGAGTAATTCTTACAATTTATTACAAGGGTTGAATGATAAAAGTATCACTAAAATATAAAGGTATCTGGTATTACAAATAACTCAGAACTAAATCAATTATATATGACACGGAGGGAAATTCCGATACCGTCCTAAAGGATCACTGTATAAAAACTTTTTTTTGTATTGTAGAGCGTCATTCAGGAAGGAAAAAGGCTAAACAATCTTCAAAACACTTGCTTCGAATCGACGTCACTTCCGGTGTTGACACCGAAGAAGAGGATAGAGACTTAGAGGAAGAGAGCGCTGCCTACGTGAACTATTATCTGTCTGATGGTAATCGTCTGTGGCGACCAAGACACAGAAAACAGACACTGACGGCGAACGAAGAGATTTTCAAAAGCTTTACATTTAAGCGATATCTGCCAGATACCGGAAATAACATTTCTAACAATCCCTACGAACCTCCGCTACAGGTAAAAGGTCAATACTGTTTTGAAAATCAATTCCAACCTGTAGTTACATCAACTGATATTCCCGATTCAAATGTAGTTCCGTTTACCAACATGGCAGACATTCAAGGACTCTCTTTTAGCAAAGTAAACCCAGCTTTTACAGACAGTGACGAGAAGTCATCAAATTTCTCATCGAAACCAACGATATCAAAAGATGTTAAAGATGTAAAGATTGATCTGGACGATATATCTGTGAAGCAGGGTGTGCGAAATAGTAACAACGGTGTATTTAGCGAGAAAACAACACAGAGCGAGAACAATATAAAACATACAACCAAAACCCCGCCCACTGCCCATATATCACCGATTATCATCCCCTCACAGCCCGGCGGTGATGATGGGGATAGTATTGCCATCTCCATCACCGACGAACACGGTCAAGGTCAACTTGTGGACAACATCAGGACCTCAGTGTCATCGCCGCCTGACGAGAACGATCCAGCGGGGATGGGAGGAGTTCCGAACGGATCTAGAGATGAACCAAACGAAGCAAATGGGCCTCAATTCAGGTCAGTATTAAGATATTTCAATGTTTATATGATATTCAGGACAAAGAGAGTTTCCCACATCGGAGATTCTGACTAATGTATGATGGCTTATACATGTATATGACATTTCGTCTTTTCGCTTTTTCGCCTGCGAATTTGCGCCAAGCGACAAAACGAAATTACGAAAAAGACGAAAATCCTCCAGAACGAAAAGACAAAAAGGCGAAAAACGCCAAAAAGGGGGAAAAGGCGCCATTTTATTTCTTCGCTTTGGCGTTATTTGCACATCAGTGTGGCGTAATTTCGCTTTGGCGGATTGTCTTCTTATCATTATTTCTTTTGTTGTTTGGCGTCTTTTCGCGGGCGACAAAGCGAAAACACGAAATGTCATATATTTAATGTATGCCACCATACTCATGCGAGATACTTTTTAAAAAACTTCACAATCAAACAGCTGAAGATGATGGATGAATTGGGAAAACCATCTTCTGATAGTTTGAGAGAATTCGTATTTTTCATTGGTGCGTATTTATAGAGCAGGCTATACATGTAACCTTTCATTACAGTAGCATACGATGTAGTGTGTGTTAGAATAACATAACTAACATTATCACATCTATCCTGTTTGAATCCTATATTGACCACACTCATCTGCCATCCCTTGGCCCACTACCTTTATTCAAACCCGAACACTATCTCTTCTGTTTCGAAACCTCATAGAAAATCATCGTAAAGAAAGTTGAAGATGCTATGATATAAAATTGAACCATCTCAACTAATAAAATCCACTAATTAGCAAAAAAGTTTTTTTTTCACTTTTTACGAATTGGGTTGCACATGATAGGATAAATCCTATCAACCCAACATGTGAAAACATGAAAAAATGTTTAAAATTCCTAAATAACTTTGTGTTAATTACTAATTTTTCAAAGAAGCTCTAATGTGAACAATTTCCACTAATTAGATAGACTTATTAGCCAAAATATACAAAGTTTTTTTTCACTTTTCTCGAATTGGGTTGCACATGATAGGATAAATCCTATCAACCCAATATGTGAAAACATGAAAAAATGTTTTAAATTCCGTAATAACTATCTGTTTATTACTTATTATTCAAAGAAGCTCTAATATGAACAATTCACACTAATTAGATAAATTAGTTAGTCAAAATATACAAAGATTTTTTTCACTTTTCACGAATTGGGTTGCACATGATAGTACAAAACACACCTTCCAAAACTTGAATGAGAAACTAATAAAGACTAAATAAGTAAAAACGAATCAGCAGTGGCGCTAGACGAGGATTCGAACACAAGACGTTCCAATCCAGGGACTGTAACTCTAACCAACTGAACTACATTATCGATGGTAATGAAATGTCCTAGTTACGCTTTTTTCCTTTGGGCACTTAAAGATTCCTGTTCCGCTGCTTTGTAGTTTTTAGCTCACCTACCCGAAGGACAAGTGAGCTTATGCCATGGCGCAGCGTCCGTCGTCCGACCGTCCGTCAATTTTTTCTTTAAAACTCAATCTCAATTTCATATCCATCAAGTTGTCTAGTAGTGCCTGCTACTATCAGGGTGTATTCATTAAATCATGATGGTGACCAGGACACCATCTTTGATTTTGTTATTATCCCCCGCTTTCACCGAAACGGGGGAAATTAATTTGGGTTTGTCGGTCTGTCTGTCTGTCACGCTTCGTTTCCGTTCAATAATTACAACAAATATTAACCGATTTTCTTCAAACTTGGTCACATGGTCAAATGCCTTAAGGGCTCGGCCAAGTTCGGTGGCCACTTTCAGCGGACCCCATTTGGCGTAGTTATGGCCCATTGAACAATGAAAAAGTCATTATCTGCCGCGCTTTGTTTCCGTGCAATTACTACAACAAATGCTAACTGATTTTCTTCAAACTTGGTCACATGGTTAAGTGCCTAAAGGTATCGGCCAAGTTTGATGACCACTTTCAGCGGATCCCTTTGGTGGAGTAATGGCCCCTTGAATAACGGAAAACGTCATTATCTACTGCGTTTCGTTTCCGTGCAATAACTACAACAAACGTTAACTGATTTTCTTCACGCTTAGTAACCGGGTTCAACGCATTGAGGGGTCGGCCAAGTTTGACAACTACTTTAATCGGACTCCATTTGGCAGAGTTATTGCCCCTTAATTTACGAAAAACGTCATTATCTTTAGTTTCCACTTTATAACTCTAGCAAATATTAGCCAAATTCCTTCAAATTTGATAACAATGTTTGTGTTTCTCTGTCTTTCCACCCATATCGGGCATTCTTTGGTTTTCGTGTGATAATTGCTGTAGATATTGTTCAGATGTTTCAAACAAATTCCTTATGCACATCCGACCCATGCTAAGTTTGCCAACCGATGTGATTTGTGCATATTTACTGATAATCAATGAGGTACATGTATAACTGCTTTTTTTCTTCAAGTTTCAAGCGATACATTATATCTCAACAGCACGATACTCACATGTTTAAACCTAACCTCAATAATTTTAACCTACAATATGTACTGCAAGCGGGGGATATTAATTCCACGAATTTGCTTGTTTGAAGTTTGTTCTTGCTATATCTCCAGAAATACTGGATGGATCTTTTTGAAATTTCATATGGACATACTGTACATACAATGTAGTGATATAGCTTAACCTCATCTCAAGTACTTTACACATATCCAGGTGAGCGATACAGGCCCTCTTGTTCGTATATACAGTAACTTCTCCTTAATTTCGTTTCTGTTGATCATGTATAGAGGTAACGGAGCGTAAAATATGTGCCCTATTCTATGCAGATGATCTGGTGGTCATGGCTAGTACTGAGCGTTACTAAATGGTCTAAATACTTGGTGTGAATCCAATAAACTAAATATTAACGCTAATAAATCGGCTATTGTTCATTTCCGTCCAAAGTCTGTAACAGTCAGTGATAGTATGTTTTCGTGTGGGAAGCTGGCCCTAGCAATACGTAGCCAGTATACATACCTAGGTCTTACGTTTACGAAACACTTGGATTTTAATGCAACGGCAAAACTCGTGGTCAAATCAGCGGGTTTGTTAATAGCTAAATCTAAATCAATGGGGGGCTTACCAAACAAAACCTTTACACAACTGTATGAGAGTACAGTGTGGTCAGTAATTAGTTACGGTGCTGCTATATGGGGTTCACGTCCATTTAGTTGTATTGTTGCTATTCAAAATCGCGCATGTAGATTTTATCTAGGCCTTGGTCGCTATGCACCTAACGTAGCTGTTAGCGGGGACATGGGTTGGACTCCAGTAATAGTGAACCAATGGCTAGCTGATTTTAGACATTGGAGTCGCCTTCACATATAGGTAACCACCGAAATAAAAATTGGAACTTCAGGGTAATTTCCAGACTCGGGGAGCTAGAGGCTTGGTTAACTATAGCACAGGTCCAATTAATAGTAAAAATTTACTTAAGGACGCTAAGGTCTGTGGCTTGGAATTGTTTATTGGAAATTGGAAAAGGGAACTAAACCGTACCGGAGCCAAAATTGTATTTCTGGAGATAACAAACTACGTACGCACAGGTTATTTAAGTTTAATTATGAGGTAGAAAATTATAATATGTTAGTAATGCCTAAATCACATAGTAGTGCGCTAGCTAAGTTTAGGTATGGGGTTGCACCGATACGCATCGAAACAGGCCGGTATGAGAGAATACTTTTGAGTGAAAGAAAGTGTTTCGCGTGTAAAAGCGTGGTAGAAACAGAGAGTCATGTTTT